>NC_069509.1:57661553-57961553 GCF_027579735.1 Bombina bombina
AGTGGAGAGAGAGAGGCAGTGGAGAGAGAGAGAGAGGCAGTGGAGAGAGAGAGAGAGGCAGTGGAGAGAGAGAGGCAGTGGAGAGAGAGAGAGAGGCAGTGGAGAGAGAGGCAGTGGAGAGAGAGGCAGTGGAGAGAGAGAGAGAGAGGCAGTGGAGAGAGAGAGGCAGTGGAGAGAGAGAGGCAGTGGAGAGAGAGAGGCAGTGGAGAGAGAGAGGCAGTGGAGAGAGAGAGGCAGTGGAGAGAGAGAGGCAGTGGAGAGAGAGAGAGGCAGTGGAGAGAGAGAGAGGCAGTGGAGAGAGAGAGAGGCAGTGGAGAGAGAGAGAGAGAGAGAGAGAGAGAGGCAGTGGAGAGAGAGAGAGGCAGTGGAGAGAGAGAGAGGCAGTGGAGAGAGAGAGAGGCAGTGGAGAGAGAGAGAGGCAGTGGAGAGAGAGAGAGAGAGGCAGTGGAGAGAGAGAGAGAGAGGCAGTGGAGAGAGAGAGAGAGAGAGAGAGAGGCAGTGGAGAGAGAGAGAGAGAGAGAGGCAGTGGAGAGAGAGAGAGACAGTGGAGAGAGAGAGAGAGGCAGTGGAGAGAGAGAGAGAGAGGCAGTGGAGAGAGAGAGAGGCAGTGGAGAGAGAGAGAGGCAGTAGAGAGAGAGAGAGAGAGGCAGTGGAGAGAGAGAGAGAGAGGCAGTGGAGAGAGAGAGGCAGTGGAGAGAGAGAGAGAGACAGTGGAGAGAGAGAGGCAGTGGAGAGAGAGAGAGAGAGGCAGTGGAGAGAGAGAGAGAGAGAGAGGCAGTGGAGAGAGAGAGAGAGAGGCAGTGGAGAGAGAGAGGCAGTGGAGAGAGAGAGAGAGAGGCAGTGGAGAGAGAGAGAGAGGCAGTGGAGAGAGAGAGAGGCAGTGGAGAGAGAGAGAGAGGCAGTGGAGAGAGAGAGAGAGGCAGTGGAGAGAGAGAGAGAGAGAGAGGCAGTGGAGAGAGAGAGAGAGGCAGTGGAGAGAGAGAGAGAGAGAGAGAGAGAGAGACAGTGGAGAGAGAGAGAGAGAGAGAGAGAGAGAGAGAGAGAGAGAGAGAGAGAGAGAGAGAGGCAGTGGAGAGAGAGAGAGAGAGAGAGAGAGAGGCAGTAGAGAGAGAGAGAGGCAGTGGAGAGAGAGAGGCAGTGGAGAGAGAGAGAGAGAGAGAGAGGCAGTGGAGAGAGAGAGAGAGAGAGAGAGGCAGTGGAGAGAGAGAGAGAGGCAGTGGAGAGAGAGAGAGAGAGGCAGTGGAGAGAGAGAGAGGCAGTGGAGAGAGAGAGAGAGAGAGAGACAGTGGAGAGAGAGAGAGGCAGTGGAGAGAGAGAGAGACAGTGGAGAGAGAGAGAGACAGTGGAGAGAGAGAGAGACAGTGGAGAGAGAGAGAGACAGTGGAGAGAGAGAGAGAGAGACAGTGGAGAGAGAGAGAGACAGTGGAGAGAGAGAGAGAGAGACAGTGGAGAGAGAGAGAGACAGTGGAGAGAGAGAGAGACAGTGGAGAGAGAGAGAGAGACAGTGGAGAGAGAGAGAGAGAGACAGTGGAGAGAGAGAGAGAGAGAGACAGTGGAGAGAGAGAGAGAGAGACAGTGGAGAGAGAGAGAGAGAGAGAGAGAGAGAGACAGTGGAGAGAGAGAGAGAGAGAGAGAGAGAGAGACAGTGGAGAGAGAGAGAGAGAGAGAGAGAGAGAGAGAGAGAGAGAGAGAGAGAGAGAGAGAGAGAGAGAGAGAGAGAGAGAGAGAGAGAGAGAGAGAGAGAGAGAGAGAAGAAAAAGACGAGTGACAGCAAGTGTTATAAACAAGAGAGAGACAGCGAGACAGAAAGAATGTGACAGCAAGAGAGAGAAAGTTAGTGACAGAGTGTGACAGCGAGACAGTAAAATAGAATAGTCAGAGAGGAACAGTGACAGCAAGTGACAGGGAGAGACAGCAAGGTAGAGAGAAACAGTGTGACCGCAAGGGAGAGAGACCGCAAGGGAGAGAGAGAGAGACCGCAAGGGAGAGAGAGAGACAGACAGCAAGGGAGAGAGAGAGAGAGACAGACAGCAAGGGAGAGAGAGAGACAGACAGCAAGGGAGAGAGAGAAAGAGACAGCGAGAGAGAGAGTGACAGCAAAGGGGAGAGAGAGAGTGACAGCAAGGGGGAGAGAGAGAGTGACAGCAAGAGATGGACAACAAGAGTGACATCAAATGAGAGAGAGTGACAGGGAGAGAGGCAGCGTGGGTGACAGACAGAAAATGACAGAGAAAGAGTGACAGACAGAGGGACAAGAAAAAAATGAGAGACAGGAAAAAAAAGTGAATGTATGAAAAGAGTGACAGAGAGAGCGAGAAAAGTGACAAGGAGGGAGAGACAGACACACAAACATGGACACAGAAAGAAAGAGACACACAGAAAAGTACACTGTGTGTCTGTCATTCTGTGTCTCTGACTCAGAAAAAAATCACATACATAAGGAGACAGACACACAGACATTTACACACAGGGAAAGAGAGAATAATGCCCATTCATACTATAACTATTCCCCATCAGTCATACAAAGAACAGCCATTAACCCCTTCCTTTCCATAATCCCCTTGGTGTCATATTGTGCAGTAACACCAGCACATAAAGATATTGACTAACTCCTGTTCTTATGAATTAATGTCCATTTTAAATGCAAGCTTCATATATACAGCTTAACAATTATAGCTGAATTTCACTAATTATGTAATGACTGATACCCCCACAAACATAAACAAGACAACAAGTGCAGTTTTATTTATCTTAGTGGTTTCCCATTGCTCATCTGCAGTCCCAGATAAAAGCTTCTCTCCTAGAAAATAAAGAATAGAAACAAATGTTGGGCTCCATGTGTAATATTTTACCACTACCAGTTCTTCATGTTTCTAGCACAAATCCTAGGCACAGATGAGGTTCCCATAATTCAGAGTTGAAAAAAAGACAATGTACAAATCTCTGGCTGGCTGTATAAAGCAGCCTCTAATCAGGATCCCAGCTTCTTGCTTCATGAGAACACAGGTTCTTCTCACTCCTTTTTCACATTAGTGTTTCTTCCATGTCCAGCATAAGCCCAGATAACCACTCCCGACGAGACACACAGACAGCAGCAGAAGGAAAGCAAAAAATGTCCTATCGATTTGAGTCTCCCGCACTTCTGCTTCTTCCTCACTCAGCTCTCTGTACCATGTGATCACTGCAGTCACGTGACTGCTGTGATGTCAGAGTGTCCTTTAGAGGGATAGAATCTAGCCGCTACCAATTCACAAGTCGCACGTGACTAAATGTAATAAGTGTAATCAGCCACAAACCATCCACAGAAACCACGTTCCAATGCCTGAGATACACTTTTTCATGAAAAGTGATGGAACGGCACCTTCTCAGCAACATATACAGACCAAATTCACCAGACACACATAACTAGATGTGATAAGTGTAATCAACCACAAACCATCCACAGAAACCACGTTCCAATACACATTGCGGCCGGTAATATGCTTTGTCATGAAAAGTGACGGAATGGCACCTTCCCAGTAAACCAGATACATAAAATTAACCAGTCACACATGACTAAATGTAATGAGTGTAATCAGCCAAAAACCATCCACAGAAACCACATTATGATATCTGTTCTGGCCTTTAATACGCTTTTTTTGTGAAAAATGACGGAACGGCACCTTCCCAGCAACATATAAAGACAAAATTCACCAGTCATACATAACTAGATGTGATAAGTGTAATCAATCACAAACCATCCACAGAAACCACGTTCCAATACCCGTTCCGGCCAGTAATACGCTTTTTCATGAAAAGTGATGGAATACAGATTTTCAGTAATTATTCCATTAATTTGTTTTATTAAACAAAAGACAAATAAATAATGAGTTAATTAATGGTTATTTGTCCTTATATAGAAGCCCCCTGACATAATCTACAGGTGTCAGTGAGGAACAGGGTAACCAATCACAGCGAGGTTCTTTAAACCAGTGATGGAGCTTTGCGCAAATGCGCAGATTCAAGATGGCTGCCTCCAAGTGTACCCGGCTTACCGGTGATCTCACCCGCAGCTTTCTGGCCTCGGTGGACACTGTACTGTTTGATTGTGACGGGGTACTGTGGCGGGGGGATGAAGCCATCCCCGGGGCGCCCGAGCTCATTAACAAGCTGAAACAGCACGGGAAGCGCGTGTTTTATTTGACCAACAACAGCACCAAGACCCGGGCAGCTTACACCGAGAAGCTGGGGCGGCTGGGCTTCAATGCCGAATCTAGGGAGGTGTTTGGGACGGCTTATTGCACGGCGCTCTACCTGCGGGACATAGCGCGGATGCAGGGCAAGGTGTATCTGATGGGCGGCAAGGCGCTGAGCCAGGAGCTCGGGGACGCGGGGATCCAGCATGTTGGCAGCGGCCCGGACCCGGTGACCGGAGGGTTTAGTGACTGGGCGGCGATAGAACCAGATCCTGAGGTTAAAGCTGTGGTAGTTGGTTTTGATGAGCACTTTAGTTACATGAAGCTGACCCGAGCTCTGCGGTACCTGCAGGATCCTGCTTGTCTCTTCATAGCCACAAACACCGACACCCGGCTGCCACTGGAGGGCGGCAGGGTGATACCAGGTACTTATGGGTCTGCTGTACTGGGCACTCACATGGTTCTATTAGAGGGCACTGCCATGTGCTGACTCACAGGGAATACATTGCTCTATATTTAACCTTGAGCTAAAATAGAATTACTATGTAATGCCAGAGCAGTATGGCCTAATGTGCCAAATAATAAATCCTCATAAGCTAACTGTCCTAGCCCCAATACATTTATATGCCCACAGCTTCTGGAGCATAACACAAGGGGGTAGAACAAGTCAGTCAGACTGGTTGGGAAGGATTAGCTCTAGAGGTTGAACATGATATACTTAAATGGGGTATAGAGTGTCATGTTTGCTTTAGACTGCTCCTTTAAAACACTTAAAATAAATAAAAAATCGGGAACATTTTAATATTGTAGGTTCTTTGACTTTAAAGTGAAAAACTTTCCCCTTTGTATAACAACTTAGAGACATGAAACCCAATTTTTTTTCTCTCTCATGATTCAGATAGAAAATACAATTTTAAACAACTTTCTAATATACTTCTATTATCTAATTTGTTTCATTCTCTTGGTATAATTTGTTGAAGAAGCAGCAATGCACTAATGGTTTCTAACTGAACTCATGGGTAAGCCAATCACAATCGCTATATATATATATATATATATATATATATATATATATATATATATATATATATATATATATATATATATATATTTCAGCCACCAATCAACAGCTAGAACCTAGGTTCTTTGCTACTCCTGAACTTGCCTAGATAAACCTTTCAGTAAAGGATAATAAGAGAAGGAAGCAAATTAAATAATAGAAGTAAATTGGAAAGTTGTTTAAAATTGTATTCTCTATCTAAATCATGAAAGAAAAATGTTGGGTTTCATGTCCCTTTAATTTTCAGTAACAGCTACAAGGGATTTCATAACTGCATGATTTAGTTCCTCTTATGGCCTTTCCCTATCCTTCCCGTCTTAATAACATTAGGTAATTCATGCACCAATTTTTTTTTTAATGACTCTATTGATTGCATATAACAGTGTTTAACTTCTGCAAATGGGTTAAACACCGTTAAAATGAGCTCCAGACAATTGGAGTACTACTGGTAGCTTAGCTGAGCATATTTGGGGAGCCAATCACAAGAGGCGTATGAGTAGCTACCAATCAGCAGCTAGCTCCCACTATTGCATTGCTGCTCCTAAACTACCTAGGTATTCTTTTCAACAAAGGATACTAAGAATGTTTGATAATAGAAGTAAATTGAGACATCTATTAAAATTGCATGCTCCAGCTGAACAACAAAAGTTTAATTTTGACTTTCTTGTTTCATTTAACCTTTGCCCGTCTCAATTTGCTTTATTGCCTTGCAGGTTGCGTCAGTCTGTTGGTCCTAATCACAATTTATTGTGGCAAAGAAAACCAGACAATCCCCTCATCTCTACAGTCATAAAGTTGGAAAATTCCAACAAATGTACACATTTTGCTAAAGTGTACTTGTGGTATTTACATTTAACACATTCCCCCTTTTTAAAATGGACTTGAAATATTCTTAATGTGCTAGGGCATTTTATTATTGAATTTGTTTGTTTGGACCTATGTGTTTAATACCTTTCTGTGGAGTTAAACTCAACTCTGAAAAGGCAATACTCTGCTGCTTATGAGCTGAGCATAGATGATTAGCGACTATGCACATATTCTGCCATGTTCAGCTCCAGACTAGTAGGGCGTTGCCACAGCTTTGCAAGGGTTAAAGGGATATGAAACCGTGCTTTAGTAAAAAAAACAAACCTAAAAAACAGATTTTATTAAATAGCAAACAGCTTTATTTGTTTTCTTGTAAAATGAGAACTTTGACATTCTCAGTGTAGCCAATGTCTTTAGTGAGATAAGTGAGCAGACATTACATAACGAGTCCCACTCTCACATGATTTTTGCAGCAGAAATCCTCTTCTGAGCATGGGCAGTAAACTGCAGCTATTTTGTGGTGTCTCCTAGCAACACTTCAAATGGAAAACATATTCTTTTGCCTTCCTGTAGAGATCCTACACAAATTAAGTTTAAAAAGAGAGGGAGGGAAAAGGTGAAATCATTTTAAAATGATAAATGCATATTAAAATTATTTCTATTAAGTATAACCCACTGCTTAGTATTTCTTTTTTTTTTTTTTTTTCTTTTTTTTCAATATCCCTTTAAGCAATATCGCAGTCAGATGATGTAAGTACATCAGATTCTTTTACTATTGCTTTTTTATGTCCCATCAAACATGAGCAGATCATTTGTTGGCTAACTGAGTTGATATTTGCACAGTTACAACTCTATTTTGCAAAATCTTTTATGGTGACTTTTTTTTTTTTTTTTTTTTTTTTTTTTTTTTTGGAGAAGTTTTACAATTTCTGTACATTTCTTCACCATTGCAATAGCCTGTTGCACAAGTAACATCACCTTAAATGGACATTATATGTGCCATATTACAAAGGAAATTCAAATAAATACATGTTTACATAAACCATGGAGTGTGAGCATATCTGCTCGTGATTGGTTCACAGACTATGTCCTTATTTGGAGTGTGCCCAGTACATAATTTTGTGTTTTAACTCCTTTGCACTGTATGCATTTAATTTCTACACTGGGGTATTTTTTTTTTTTTATTTCATAATAATTGAACTGGGTAACATGAATAGTTTCCTCATCCCATTAAAAGACCAGTAAATTACAGTAGATTTACGTAATCAACAAATGCATGATAACAAAACAATGCAATAGCACGTAATCTAAACTTAAAATGAGTAGTTTGATTTTATTCTTTCAAATTTCAAAGTTCTGTCTATTCCACTCCTCTTGTATCAGGTGACAGCCATCAGCCAATTAAATATACGTATATTCTGTGTATTCTTACACATGCTCAGTAGGAGCTTGTGACTCCGTGTTCATTTAAAGACTGCGCACATTTTGTTAATGGAAGTAAACTGGAAAGTTGTTTCAAATTGTGTGCGCTCTCTGAATCATGAAAGTTTAATTTTACATGCATGTCCCTTTCAGCATGTAGATGTCAGTGTTCATTGTATTATTCCAAAGTTGATTTGCTCCGAGTTGTATGTATGTAACTATAACCTAATCGGCCATTATAATTAAAAAATTACATGCTTTGATTTTTACTCTTCTTTGTAAATGTTAAACACATAAAGCATGATCTACCCTGCAAAGCTGACAAATGAGAGCATGTAATTTTGCACTGTGCTATCACTTTAAAATAAGTCTGTCCTTGGCAATATGTCTACAGTCCTCCAATTCATCTTAAAAGCCAGATTGGCAGGAGGAGCAGGTTGCTGATTTTATGTATGTAAATATCTATGATCAAGAGTTAGGAACCAGAAATAAAACCAGTGTCCATTGGCAACCTGAGATCTGGTACCCTCATCCATGAGTAGGCATTCCTGATTTTTAAAAAATTTTTTTAAAAAAACTATACAAAAAAGTCTTATTACTCTAATCTTCCCCCTAGGAACTGGCTGTTTGGTGCGAGCAGTGGAGACAGCCGCCCACCGCAATGCTCAGATCATCGGCAAGCCCAGCTCCTTCATCTACGATTGTGTGGTTAAAGAATGCGGATTGGATGCTTCCAGAACTGTGATGGTGGGAGACCGATTGGACACAGACATTCAGATGGGATCTACGTGTGGTATACGCACCCTCTTGACCTTAACAGGTTTTTCCACCCTGGAAGATGCCAAGTCTTATCAACAGAGTGGATCTTTTTCCTTAGTTCCAGATTATTATGTGGAGTCTGTATCTGACCTCCTGCCAGCACTTTCAGAGTAAAACCAATGAACCCGTACAAAGAACAGCTGTATGACTAAGCGGATTAACCTCATATATTGGGACTGATTCCTTCATTCTTTGGAGGGAAAACTCTTGTGCTGTGTGTTCCAGCCCTCTTTTCTTGGTTAAAATATAGCTATGCAGTTGGATCCTGATTGTGAATGGTTACTTTTCTCCTATGTGGGGGGTTAAAATAGTGTATATGGGGGTGAAGTGATGACTCTTTCCCCTTTTGAACGTTCTGCTCTAATTTCCTCTTTTAACTACAGTTTATAAACTGCAGCTGCAGAGTAATTTCAGAACCTTTTTTAAATTGTAATTTAAATCTAATGTTAAAAAATATATATAATCTATATCTCAAATTTTATATACATTTTTATATTTAAGAACAGAGTTTGTAGTATCAATATTTTGACTCCATACCCAGCATCACCCACATGCTAACTATTTTATGCTTCCAGATTTTCCCATTAACTTTTTTCTTTTTTGCAGTTTACATTAGGAGCTTTATTGGTGTTTGGAACTCCAGTACTGGATTATATTTATGGACAAAAGTAACTGTTCCTGCTGTTAATATAAATTACAATAGTACTGTATCTCTTATATAAAGTAAATATTAGTTTGGAAGCATCACTAGTATGAAAACCCATAAAATGCAATATTATTACAACTGTCAGTATTTGCTAAGTTTTTTTGTATACAGCTGCTATTGGTGGTCATGCTATCAGCAAATCGGGGTTGTAAGGCATAAAGGCACAGTATATTCCCACATTTACATAATTTCCCATGTATTTTAGTGTACAGTAAAAAAAAAATTCAGATACAGTCTGTCAAAACCAATTAGTGACATATATGTAGCAGGGTTAGCCTTGGAAAGTCTACTGTGTCCACTTAATTTTCAGAATTATTTTTTTTCTCTCGAGGACATAACAATAAACTGACAAAATAGTTCTATGTCAAAATTACACATTGTGTCTATAAAATATCTTATAACAAACTACATCCTTAGCCCCCCCCCCCCCCCCCTCCCAAGGCTACTCTTGAACCTCAAGAAAAATTGGAGTTGATGATATCAAAGGGTTTGCTACTTAGTGAAGGCTGTATAAGTCCCTTTTATAATCATAGAAAGTTATGTTGTACATTAGAGAGAGAAAACTAAAGCAAAACGTAAGGGCCACTACTGAGCTATTTTTAAGAGACTTTCCCATTTACTTCCATTATCAAATTGTCTACATTTTTTTTATTTTTTTGAGTCAAAGTTTTTTGAGGATTTTTTAGCATTACAATAGTCAAAGTAATAAAACATATACATTAATTCTGTATACAGAAGACACAGCAACACGGTAGCCTCATCATAAAATGCAGAATAATAAGTCTTATTGTCAAATAAGAAAAAAGATCAAATGCATATAAATGAAACCTCTTTTTTTCACATTAGCAATTATCCTCATTTCCTGGTATGTTTACTCTTGAACCAAACAAGACTAATGGTCTAGGGAAGAGGAATAATAATGAAAAAAAATAAGCATAAATAACAGAATACAAGGATATTCTCATTGCATTCTAATATGGAAGTAGATATAATGTTTAGCTAATCAGCATAGTATAGGGGTGAATTTAACTTAACACCACAAAGTCTATTACGGAGTCTTTATGAGCAAGCCTCGTAGAACCTAAATTGTCTGCTAAAGAACTCTTGAAAGAAATCAAAATTAAAGGTAAAACAAGTAAGGAGACTTTTAAAATGTAACTGTCTAAGCTTTTTCGAAGCAAATGCTCAATATCTATATGTCACCTAGGACCTGAATAGTAATAATATGATGATCCGTATTTCTCCCTCTATAACCCAGGTCTGGAGCAATATATTTGCAACTTCTGTAGTTTCTTAAAACCAAACCCAACTTAGGTTAATGGCACACATTTAAATATTCAGGAGAGGGTGAACTTTCTGAATTCACAATAGTATATAAGTTATGGTATCAGAGCTCTCGGGTATAACCGTATATATGTATACAGTCCCCACCTGTTATTCCTCTGAGGCTCTATACTAATAGGTTCTGGAATATTACTCTTCTGTCCCACTGCCTCGGCCGCCGGCAGTAGCCCCGAGTCAAAGGAGCTGAACCCCCATAATCTCCCCTAACCTACTAAGGACACTATGCTAGGGGAAAAAGCCCTCTGGCTACCTAATGTAATATATAGTCCATTAATTAACCCTTGAGAGCTATCTATTACTGGGAACTGTTATGTGTGAGGAAAAATGTCAACTAAACCCTCTAAGTAACACCTAACACCAGAAAGAAGTGTCGCAAAAGGGCTTCCAAGAGCTTACTTTGTTTTGGCATAGGGTTGTCTGGATACTATTGCAAGCAGTTCGATTAAATCTCCTTACTTATAATTGAGCGCTGAGAATAGCCATTAAAGGTTGAATGCCGATAATGGTGGCGGGTGAATGCTGCCTTACTCGATTACTTAAGGAACCGAGGGGGGTACATGGATGTGTAATGAGATTGCGGCCTTCCACTTCAGCTAGTCCCATATGACTCCTATTGGTGCAATCATAATAGTGAAGATATCATTCTAATCCGTAACTTCTCCTCCTTAGTTTTCATAAGTTGTTAAGTATGAAAGCTGATTAGTAAGGAGATAAGCAGTGGGATATTAGAAAATCTTGAGGAGCTTCTTAATTATGCTGCTGAACATGGCCGCGATCCACACATTATTTTTTATATACACACTTTTTGAGGCACTAGCTTCTACTAAGCATGTGCCCAAGTTCATAGGGTATATTAGTCTGTGATTGGCTGATGTCTGTCACATGATACAGGGGACCTACAAATGGGGGAAAAAAATCTGCTTATTTAAAATTCAGAGTAAGTGTAACATTATCTTTATATTATGTACTTGTTAATTATACATTTCTACTCTATTTAGTGGTTCTTTAATATAATTAAAAAGCACATTCTACTAAAAGGTGAGCATAGGGTGACGTAAAAAAAACACTACAAAAAACCCACAATCCCGGCTGCAGATTGCAAGGCAAAGTAGAGGGGGGAACTCCACGTGCACACCCAGGCCCCCTTAACATTATTGTAGCCTTTAAGTAGGATTAGGTCCCTTAAAAAAAATTAGCCAGTATCTTAGGAATTTTTTTGCATAACATGGTAATGAGATGTACACAAGACAATATATAAAAAAAACCATAATTTGTCTTACCTGATAAATTCATTTCATGGTGGCGAGAGTCCACAACTGGTTTCATATGGGATATACATTCCTACCAGGAGGAGGCAAAGTTTCCTAAACCCCAAAAGCCTATAAAACCCCTCCTTCCTCACGCAAACCTCAGTTTGACATATAGCCAAACAGTGAGGTGTATGAAAGAAAGCCAAAATATTAGGAGCAGGGAAAAAGGATGTACTTAAAACAAAGCAACCCCAAATGGGTGGGGACTCATGAATTCTCGCAACTATGAAATAAATTAATTTATCGTATAATATATAAATTGTTCTCTTTCATACAGGTGGCGAGAACCATGACCTGTTACATATGGGATCTAATACCCAAGCTGTGGAAGTCCTCGAGTAACAATAAAGAGAGGGATATAGAATAAACCGCTTTTTTTTTTTTCTCTGAGAAATTAAAATCTGCAACCCAAAGCAAAATATGTCTCTAACGACAAACTCAAATTATAGGCACAATTATCAAACAGACCAAGTCCGACAAAGCAAAAAAAATCAAAATGGTAAATTTTAGTAAAGGTATGCATAGAAGACCAAGTGGCCGCTTTGCAAATTTGATCATCTGAAGCCTCATTCTTGAAAGAAGTGGCCACAGATGTAGTAGAATGAGCCGTAATTCTCTGTGGCGTAGGCTGACCTGCCTCCAAATAAGTTCTGTGAATAAAACATTTTAACCAAGAGGCTAAAGAAATAGCAGAGACCTTCTTGCCTTTCCTGGGGCCAGAAAAAAAACCTCTAAGTTTGTCTGAAATCTTCAGTAGCATCAACATATTTTAATGCTCTAACAATGTCCAAAAGCTGCAAAGATCTTTCAGAAGCATTTTTTGGATCAGGACATAAGTAGGGAACAACAATCTCCCTACTGATGTTTTGTGATGAAACAACTTTAGGTAAGAAAGTAAAAGTAGTTTGCAAAACAGCCTTGTCCCAAAGGAATATCAAATCTCATCAGCAGAGAGAGACAGGTTGCAGTCCCAGAATGATGATGTAATCACTCCCTATTTAACTGCCTCAGTCCTGTTTGCCATTACCCTTGTCTCTGATCTCTCTGTGAGTTCCTGTGTTCCAGACTCTGTATAACCTGGCTTGTTTGACGTCCCATCTGGTTCCTGATCCCTGGCTAGTTCCTGACTTCGCTGATCTTCGTGTTCCTGACCCCAGCTCATCTTACTATTCGCTTTGGTTCCTGACCCGGCTCGTCTGAGTATCTGCTCTGGCTTGTCATTTGGCTTTTGGACTTTTTAAAAAAAAAAATATATTTTTTTTTTAATAAAGGTGTGATTAATTTAGCATTTTACATCCCTGTCTGTTTCCTGGTACCCTGACAGAAACATGGTGTAATTTATGAGGAGCCATATGTCATCTGACAAACGACAAAATAAAACTCAGTTACTTAGTAAAAAGCTTATTTAATAAAGGAAACCATCTTCTGCCACTCTTACAGGTCAAAGTTAACATGCTCTTCTTTCTACCATTTTCTAGCATATCCTGTCTTTAGAAAGTTGGGACAATCAAATAACCTTTTACAGTAATTTAACTAAGAGCTTAAATAGCTGATGTCCGTTCTCCATCTATTTTCCAAAGGTGTCAACTCCCTAAGACCTTACTTTGGAAAGTTTTAATCTTATAGAGAGGAGAAGAAACCTCTACCAATGCAATTTTACTGAGATCATATATTGTCAAAAAACTCAGGAACAACATGGAATCAGCATGGTATAGGTAACTTACTACATGAATAATGAATTGTAACTACAATTGTGGATGATAATCTACCGGTGCAGACAATTGACTGACTGCAGAGGCCAGGAGTAAGGTGCCACCAACTTACCATGACTCTGTCGTACCCATTTTGCCAGACACACTTGCAGTATCTCTTTGGAAATACAAGCTAAACAATATTGATGGAATCTTCTAGGGCCATGTCTGAGGGCAAATAGGCCTGATCCAATTCATGCCCACTGGTTAAATTTTAAGTTCAAACCCCAGGCAGATGCATGTGTCAACATAGTCTCTTCATAACACATTTCAATATTAAGGACGGTAGCTGCGCTACTTTATTCTACAGGATATGGAAAGTCAGTACAAAATACTGAAGGCATTCCAAGACAACAGCCAGGACCTTCATAGCTAAGTATCAAAACAAGTTTGTGAACTTAGGCCAGATCATCTGCACATTTGAACTGCTGCCACACTACTTAACAATGAGATCTGTGTGAAATACCATTTAAAATAGTTCATTTGAATTCACACAATAAGGATAGAAGTTTGAAGCAACTGTGTCCCAAATACTTTGGGGAAAGAAAGACTTAAAGGACCAGTAAATACAGTAGATTTGCATACATAACAAATGCATGATAAAAAGACAATGCAATAGCACTTAGTCTGAACTTCAAATAAATAGTAGATTTTTTTATGACAAATTTCAAAGTTATGTCTATTTCCACTCCCCCTGTACCATGTGACAGTCATCAGCCAATCACAAATGCATATACGTTTATTCTGTGAACTCTTGCACATGCTCAGTAGGAACTGGTGACTCCAAAAGTTTAAATATAAAAAGACTGTGCACATTTTGTTAATGGAAGTAAATTGGAAAGTTATTTAAAATGGCTGCTCTATCTGAATCATAAAGGTTTAATTGTGCATTTTGTGTCCCTTTAAAGATATTTAATCCCTTTCAAGGGGAAATCACAGATTCAAAAACTACAATTTCTTTAGGGTCAGAGCAAAGGTGTATGCCTCTTTCTTAGATACAGGGACCTTTTGATAGAAAAGCTGAACAAAGAAGTTCAAATAGCTTCGGAAGACAGTCTTCTGGCTTAGTAATAAACACCATTGCATCATTGATAAATTTAGTATTATAGATACATGTTTAAATGTATTTTGATGTATGGTTTCAGCCAAAGGCTCAGTGACCACTGTGAATAGATATCATACCTCACAAGTACCATTAAGTGGGTAATGATAAAGCTCAGAATCCTAGCAAAGGGAAATTAATATAGAATTTTACATGCAGAACTATATAGGGGTTCATTACTGTACTGAATCAAAAGCCCAGAGATATCAATTATCATTCTCAGCATCCAACAACAGAGTAACCAGTGGGATCTCCAAAAACAAAAGATTTTTTTTTTAGTAAATTGCACAAAGGTAAATTGCACATATTAGCCTAGATTACAAGTCGCGCGCTGACTGCAGTGCATGTGCCATATGTTTTTTCTTTAGGCTCCCGCAAGATTCTTCAGCCTCACCAGTCCTTATGTTATTAAATATGATTTAATAACATAAGGACTAGCGAGGCTGAAGACACTCGAGGGAGCCTAAAGGAAAAACATTGCACGTGCGCTGCAATCGGCGCACGACTTCTAATCTAAGCAATTTTGTGACCTCTGAGTTGAGTAAACCCAATTTGATCAAGGTGAACTATTGATGGCTTTACAGAACCAATTATAAACAAGAGATGATAAAGCTTTCTGGACTTGAAAGTGTTAAAAAAAATTACTTTTCTCCTACATTGGTGTGTCCGGTCCACGGCTTCATCCTTACTTGTGGGATATTCTCTTCCCTTACAGGAAATGGCAAAGAGACACACAGCAAATGCTGTCCATATAGCCCCTCCTCTGGCTCCGCCCCCCAGTCATACTCTTTGCCGCTCTGAACAAGTAGCATCTCCACGGGGATGGTAAATAGTTTGTGGTGTTTAGTTGTAGTTTTTATTTCTTCTATCAAGAGTTTGTTATTTTAAAATAGTGCCGGTTTGTACTATTTACTCTACAACAGAAAGTGATTTCTGTTAAAAGAGGAGTATGATTTTAGCACCAGTAACTAAAATCCATTGCTGTTCCCACGCAGGACTGTTGAAACCAGAGAACTTCAGTTGGGGGGAACAGTTTGCAGACTTATCTGCTTCAGGTATGACCAGTCTCTTTTCTAACAAGACCCAGTATTGCTAGAAGACTGTCAGTTTTTCCCTTATGTGACCAGTAAGCCATTTTCTTAGACGCAGTAACAGAATTAAGGCTGATAAATTGGGCTCTATGCTGGTTGACACTTTGTGGGCTAAATCGATTAGTTTTTTATCATATTATATGACATTTTAAGTGTTTTTGTGAACTTTGAAACTCTTTTGGGAACGTTTATTTGCGCCTGGCAGTGTTTAGACGCCTAATTTAGTCAGAAAGGCCCCTCCACTCTGGTAATGCAGAGGGAGGAGGCCTCATTTTCGCGCCTTAGTTGCGCAGTTACTTTCATAGGCAGTGCATGCAGCTTCATGTGAGAGGGTCCTGTAGCTGAGAAAAGGACTCAGGGAGGCTTAATTCTGTGTCGAATCACCCCTAAGGAAGGTAAAAGCCGCAGCAAAGCCTGTGGCAGGGACTGTAGTGTGTTTAAACCGGTAAATTGAACTATTAGCTCCGGTTTGCTCATTTAAGGTGAAATTTGGTGTGCAATACTTTCAAAGCATTAAGACACTGGGGTGTAATTTTCAGAAAGATCGGATATTTCTTTGATAGTTTTTTGAACATTGAGAAATAAAGTGTGCTCTTTTTATTATTTAAAGAGACAGTAACGGTTTTGTTTAAAATTGTTTTTATTGCATTAATAGCCTGCCTAAATCTGTCTAACATGTCTGTACCTTCAGATAGCATATGTTCTGTGTGTATGGAGGCCAAGGTGGTTCCCCCTTTAAATGTATGTGCAAATTGTGCCATGGCGTACAAACAAAGTAAGGACAGTACTGTCACATTTAATAAGGTTGCCCAAGATGATTCTTCTAATGAAGGTAGTGGGGATAGTTCATCATCCTCTCCTTCTGTGTCAACACCAGTTTTGCCCGCGCAGGCGATACCTAGTACATCTAGCGCGCCAATGCTTGTTACTATGCAACAATTAACTGCAGTAATGGATAATTCTATAGCAGCTCTTTTATCCAAACTGCCAGCATTTCCCAGAAAGCGTGATTGCTCAGTTTTAAATACAGAGGATGAGCAAATAGGCGCTGACGATAATTTATCTGTTATACCCTCACATCAATCTGAGTTGGCAGTGAGGGAGGGTCTGTCTGAGGGAGAAATTTCTGATTCAGGAAAAATTTCTCAGCAGGCAGAACCTGATATCGTGGCATTTAAATTTAAGCTAGAACATCTCCGCGCCCTGCTTAAGGAGGTGCTAGCTACTCTTGATGATTGTGATTCTTTGGTAATTCCAGAGAAGTTGTGCAAAATGGACAAATTCTTAGAGGTCCCAGTGCACGCTGATGCTTTTCCGATACCCAAGAGGGTGGCGGACATAGTGACTAAGGAGTGGGAGAAGCCAGGTGTACCTTTTGTTCCACCTCCTATATTTAAGAAAATGTTCCCCATTGTCGACCCCAGAAGGGACGCATGGCAAACGGTCCCTAAGGTAGAGGGGGCAGTTTCAACGCTAGCCAAGCGCACAACTATTCCTATAGAGGACAGTTGTGCTTTTAAAGATCCTATGGATAAAAAATTGGAAGGATTGCTTAAAAAGATTTTTGTTCAGCAGGGTTTCCTTCTTCAACCAATTTCGTGCATTATTCCTGTCACCACGGCGGCGTCTTTTTGGTTCGAGGAACTAGAAAATTCGCTCCAAAAGGAGACTCCATATGATGAAGTCTTGGACAGAATTCACGCACTAAAGTTAGCTAATTCCTTTATTTTGGATGCCGCTTTTCAATTGGCAAAATTAGCGGCGAAAAACTCAGGTTTTGCAATAGTGGCGCACAGGGCGCTTTGGCTAAAATCTTGGTCGGCGGATGTGTCGTCCAAAACAAAGTTACTTAATATTCCTTTCAAAGGTAAGACCCTTTTCGGGCCAGAATTGAAGGAGATTATTTCTGACATCACTGGGGGAAAGGGCCATGCCCTCCCACAGGATAGGCCTTTCAAGGCTAAGAACAAGTCTAATTTTCGTTCCTTTCGCAATTTCAGGAACGGACCAGCTTCTAACTCTGCAGCCTCTAGACAAGAGGGTAACGCTTCCCAGCCTAAACCAGCATGGAAACCATTGCAAGGCTGGAACAAGGGTAAACAGGCCAAGAAGCCTGCTGCTGCTACCAAGACAGCATGAAGGGGTAGCCCCCGATCCGGGACCGGATCTAGTAGGAGGCAGACTTTCTCTCTTTGCTCAGGCTTGGGCAAGAGACGTTCCGGATCCCTGGCACTAGAAATAGTCTCTCAGGGGTATCTTCTAGAGTTCAAGGAACTTCCTCCAAGGGGAAGGTTCCACATGTCTCGCTTATCTTCAGACCAGATAAAGAGACTGGCATTCTTACATTGCGTAGAAGACCTATTAAAGATGGGAGTGATAAACCCAGTTCCAACAGCGGAACAAGGTCTGGGTTTTTACTCAAACCTGTTTTTAGTTCCCAAAAAAGAGGGAACATTCAGGCCAATTCTGGATTTAAAAATTCTAAACAAATTCCTCAGAGTTCCATCATTCAAAATGGAAACCATTCGGACTATTTTACCAACAATCCAAGAGGGTCAATATATGACTACCGTGGACTTAAAGGATGCGTACCTGCATATTCCTATCCACAAAGATCATCATCAGTTCCTGAGGTTCGCCTTTCTGGACAAACATTACCAGTTCGTGGCTCTTCCGTTCGGTTTAGCCACCGCTCCCAGAATTTTCACAAAGGTGCTAGGGTCCCTTCTAGCGGTCCTAAGGCCGAGGGGCATTGCTGTAGCACCTTACCTAGACGACATTCTAATCCAAGCGTCGTCCCTTTCCAAAGCAAGGGCTCATACAGACATTGTTTTAGCCTTTCTCAGGTCTCACGGGTGGAAGGTGAACATAGAAAAGAGTTCCCTGTCCCCGTCCACAAGGGTTCCTTTTCTGGGAACAATAATAGATTCTGTGGAAATGAAGATTTTCCTGACAGAGGTCAGAAAGTTAAAACTTCTAAAAGCTTGTTGAGTTCTCCAATCTATTCCTCAGCCTTCCATAGCTCAGTGCATGGAAGTAATAGGACTAATGGTTGCAGCAATGGACGTGGTTCCTTTTGCTCGAATTCATTTAAGACCATTGCAACAGTGGAATGGGGATTATGCAGACTTGTCTCCCCAGATTCAAGTAGACCAGGTAACCAGAGACTCACTCCTCTGGTGGTTGACTCAGGATCACCTGTCTCAGGGAATGAGTTTCCGCAGACCAGAGTGGGTCATTGTCACGACCGACGCCAGCCTCTTGGGCTGGGGCGCGGTCTGGGACTCTCTGAAAGCTCAGGGTCTATGGTCTCGGGAAGAGTCTCTTCTCCCGATAAACATTTTGGAACTGAGAGCGATATTCAATGCGCTCCTGGCTTGGCCTCAACTAGCGAAGGCCAGATTCATAAGATTTCAGTCGGACAACATGACGACTGTAGCGTACATCAATCATCAGGGGGGAACAAAGAGTTCCTTGGTGATGAGAGAGGTATCCAAGATCATCAAATGGGCGGAGGATCACTCCTGCCATCTATCTGCAATCCACATCCCAGGAGTAGACAACTGGGAGGTGGATTATTTGAGTCGGCAGACTTTCCATCCGGGGGAGTGGGAACTTCACCCGGAGGTCTTTGCCCAGTTAACTCAACTATGGGGCACTCCAGATATGGATCTGATGGCGTCTCGTCAGAACTCCAAGGTTCCTCGCTACGGGTCCAGATCCAGGGATCCCGAGGCGACACTAGTGGATGCATTGGTGGCGCCCTGGTCGTTCAATCTGGCTTATGTGTTTCCACCGTTCCCTCTCCTTCCCAGGCTTGTAGCCAGGATCAAACAGGAGAAGGCCTCGGTGATTCTAATAGCTCCTGCATGGCCACGCAGGACTTGGTATGCAGACCTGGTGAATATGTCATCGGCTCCACCATGGAAGCTACCTTTGAGGCAGGACCTTCTAGTACAAGGTCCATTCGAACATCCAAATCTAGTCTCTCTGCAACTGACTGCTTGGAAATTGAACGCTTGATTCTATCTAAGTGTGGGTTTTCAGATTCGGTGATAGATACTCTGGTTCAAGCCAGAAAACCGGTGACTAGGAAAATTTACCATAAGATATGGCAAAAATATATCCGTTGGTGCGAATCCAAGAGATTCTATTGGAGTAAGATTAAAATTACTAGAATACTTTCCTTTCTCCAAGAGGGTTTGGATAAAGGTTTGTCAGCTAGTTCTTTAAAAGGACAGATATCTGCTCTGTCTGTTTTGTTGCACAAACGTCTGGCAGCCGTGCCAGATGTGCAGGCGTTTGTACAGGCGTTAGTCAGAATCAAGCCTGTCTACAGACCTATGACTCCTCCATGGAGGCTAAACTTAGTTCTTTCAGTTCTTCAAGGGGTTCCGTTTGAACCCTTACATTCCATAGATATTAAGTTACTATCTTGGAAAGTTCTGTTTTTGGTTGCTATTTCTTCTGCTAGAAGAGTTTCTGAACTGTCTGCTTTGCAGTGTACTTCACCCTATCTGGTATTCCATACAGATAAGGTAGTTTTACGTACCAAGCCTGGTTTTCTTCCAAAAGTGGTTTCCAACAGGAATATTAACCAGGAAATAGTTGTTCCTTCTCTGTGTCCGAATCCAGTTTCGAAGAAGGAACGTTTGTTACATAACCTAGATGTGGTCCGTGCTTTAAAATTCTATTTAGAAGCAACAAAGGATTTCAGACAGACATCATTCTTGTTTGTTGTTTATTCTGGTAAGAGGAGAGGGCAGAAAGCTACTGCTACCTCTCTTTCCTTTTGGCTGAAAAACATCATCCGATTGGCTTATGAGACTGCCGGACGGCAGCCTCCTGAACGAATTACAGCTCACTCTATTAGAGCTGTGGCTTCCACATGGGCCTTCAAGAACGAGGCTTCTGTTGATCAGATCTGTAAGGCAGCGACTTGGTCTTCTCTGCATACTTTTGCCAAATTTTACAAATTCGATACTTATGCTTCTTCGGAGGCTGTTTTTGGGAGAAAGGTTTTGCAAGCTGTGGTGCCTTCCGTTTAGGTTACCTGACTTGTTCCCTCCCTTCATCCGTGTCCTAAAGCTTTGGTATTGGTTCCCACAAGTAAGGATGAAGCCGTGGACCGGACACACCAATGTAGGAGAAAACAGAATTTATGTTTACCTGATAAATTTCTTTCTCCTACGGTGTGTCCGGTCCACGGCCCGCCCTGGCTTTTAGTCAGGTTTAAAATTTTTATTTCTATACACTACAGTCACCACGGCACCCTATGGTTTCTCCTTTTTCTCCTAACCGTCGGTCGAATGACTGGGGGGTGGAGCCAGAGGAGGGGCTATATGGACAGCTTTTGCTGTGTGTCTCTTTGCCATTTCCTGTAAGGGAAGAGAATATCCCACAAGTAAGGATGAACCCGTGGACCGGACACACCGTAGGAGAAAGAAATTTATCAGGTAAACATAAATTCTGTTTTTTTTAAAAAAAAGTTATTTTTGTATCTATAAACCAAACTTCTGTTGCAAGCTCTCAGGAACAGAAAATGACAACTGAAGCCTTGTACTCACAGTGAAATCATCTTCAGTAGGTAGCTGTAATAACAAGGTTGAAACGCCATGTGAAATGTCCGGTCTTCAGGTCGAGAAGCCAGGCTCAAACAGCTATCCCGGAATAGGGATTAACCATAGTACTCCTCTAACGTGCATATTGCCATTCTCAACAACACTCTTTCAGTCGTCCACATCATGGGTTGCACGGGTGATGTCACTTGGTGTAACAGACAAACATAGTTTTTAATTGGGTGCAAGATGGTGTGAGAATCCGGGAAAACTTTTGTGGCAACTCACAGCCAAAAACAAATGGCAGGCTGCACCAAAAGTACAAATTAACTTTTATTAACTATAGTTAAAATCTATAAACAATTGCACTGTGAATGAAAGGTACAAACAAAGGAGCCTCTCAAGTGCACTTAAAGGGAAATGAAACCCAATTTTTTTTCTTTCATGATTCAGATAGAGAATACAATTTTAAACAACTTTCTAATTTACTTATATTATCTAATCTGTTTCATTCTCTTGGTATAATTTGTTGAAGGAGCAGCAATGCACTAATGGTTTCTAACTGAAGGCATGGGTGAGCCAATCACAAGCTGGAACCTAGGTTCTCTGCTGCTCCTGAGCTTGCCTAGATAAACCTTTCAGCAAAGAATACCAAGAGAAGGAAGAAAATTAAATAATATAAGTAAATTGGTGAGTTGTTTATATTGTATTCTCTATTTGAATCAAGAAATAACATTTTTTGGGTTTCATGTCTCTTTAAAGTGGTAACGGCTTCCTCTTTGATGGATAAATGGGAAAGGGATACTAACATTATACGCTCAAAAGAAGAATGGGAAGAGACACTCTATAATTCAGGAAGAGGTATGATTAGTGCTGACTTCAGGGAAAACTGCATAAAAACAGCTTTTAGGTGGTACTTAACCCCGGTTATCACTGCGCACTACACTCAAAACAAGAGTAGAGATTGCTATAGAGGGTGTAGAGAGACAGGCACATATATTCATATGTGGTGGGAATGCCCACAGGTACAGCAAATATGGACTAATTTATCCAGACTACTGAGTGAGGGGCTCTCTGAAGACATTAAGTTAACAATGACCCAGGCTCTGCTGAATGAGCGAGTGAAACCCTTCAATTCAGCAACAAACACATTTATACGCACTCTTTGCACAGCCACCAGGATAAGCGTAGCTCGTTATTGGAAAACAGGGACACCCTCATGGGGGGAGGTAATGGAAAAAAATTAAGATCACATATAGATTATCTGAATCGGCATCATCTATACAGGCTAACCACGAACAGTTTCTTAAGGTATGGAATTATTGGATATTGAGTGGCCACTAATTGTAACATAGAAAAAGAGTATATCTCTATAGACAGTCAAGACCTAGGGTAGACATAGGGAGACGGAAGACGAGAGATGACACCACAAGACATTTATAAATCTAAACTGGACGGGGCTCTCTCCCTGGATCTGCAGCAGGAGTAGAATGAAGACAGGCAAGTTTAAGTTTGGGATAAAGTTTAAGAAGAGGGAGGGAAGGGGGGGAGTTTTATTGGTTATTGTTGATTATGCAAGGTTTAATATTAAGGTTCAGTAAAAAGAATGGAGAGACGACGAAGGAAACCAAAGTATTTGCTTTATAAAAACACAACTACATAAAATGGAGGAAAAGAGGTATGCAAGGAAGTTTAAACCCTTTTTACAGCTTCAAAGACATATTCTCCATGTAGAGTCAATCTCAAAGGCAGGTTGCAAGACACACTAAAGTTGATTATTTTCTGAACCCAGTTAGCCATGATCCACGGCTCAACAGAAAAGACTACTTATCCCTTAGACTAGATATATTAACTCAGAAATGAGGGGATGAACTCTGACCTTAAGGATTCCTAACGTAAGAGAGGGGGAAGGGAGAGTCTTAATGAAAAATGTAAGAGATGTGTTGTATTCTATATATGTTGTTCAATAAAAATTATTTCAACTAAAGTGGTAACGGCTGATGTTTTTCGGCAGTAACACCGTACTCCAAGCCATACCTGCATATTGCTGCTAACTACTTTTAAAAGGATAAAAAACAACATGATTGGTTCAGGTAAACCCCAACCTAAGTGCACACATATTGTCTTAAAGGTATAATGATATGTACCACCTTCAACTACAATCCAATATAACAGGACATTAACAAGGAACATCTGACTTGGTATATAATATACAGTAAATAAAACGTAATTTATCAATAAAGTAATAATGATATAATGTTAAATACAATTAAAATTATTCTAAATCAGAACATCAACTATCAAGTAATATATGAAAAATATATAATATAAATATCTGCTGCATTTTCTTCTATGTCCTACAGATCCAACAAACAGCAAAATGCTACAAATTCTTACTACCAACTCAAGAGGAACAGATGATTCATATTACAAAGACCAAACATCTGATCATATAAAATGAATTAAAAAAAAGTGGACCATAACCCATATTTATTGGTAATTCGTCTTCACCATTTCAATTCAATGCTTAATGAGATCATATACCAAATTTAAGCCAAATGGTACCTTTGTCATCAATTTGAGAATCCAATATACCCCCTGCTTGGTTAAGAAGTAATCCCTATCTCCACCTCTTTTTAGGGGTGAAGATTTTTTCTATTATCGCCTACTTAAAACTAGAGGACTTTTTCTTATGAGTTCAAAGAGTTCTAGCAAAATGTACTAATGAAATAGTGGCAGATACAACACATCAGAGCTCTTGGTTGTATCATATGTTTAAGTGTGGCAATATTCACTGCAGAGCTTTCAAATGTAAACAATTTGATAACGTGCACTGAATGTGAAGTGCAATGTGTATGGTTAATTACTAAGGAGAGATACACACAAGGTTAAGGAAACATCTGTCTGCCATAAAATAAGGTTCTGCCAGTACTCCGTTACTACAACATTTTGTTAGAATTCAGCACATCCCATATTGCATTAAAGGAACACTAAGTACATTTCATGCACTTCCCTCTAATTATGGGGGCCGCCATTTTGGAACCTAGGTTACACTGCAGGTATCTGAAGGAGAGTTACTTTGCATGTGCAAATACATCAGCACTGGAAAGCAGTGAAAGATAGATTTCAACATGGCAACACGTATAACTAGAAGGAGGTGGGGAATAACCTCAATATTATGCCTATAAAATGTAATTAGGGCCAGATTACGTGTGGCGCGCTAACAGTTGTGTGCAAGCGTTATTGGGTTGTTCGCACACGTTAAAGGGATAGTAAACCCAAAAAAAATTTTTAACTCATTTAAAACTTCTCAATTTAAGTAATTTGCAATTGGTACCTTTGTGCAATTTTCTTTCCATTTCTTGTCATTTCAATTGTAAAATTAAAACTGTGCCAAACCCCTTTTCAACTCATTATGGGGCCTATTATGATGTTCTACCTAGGTAGAAACATAATGGAGGCCCGCATGCGCATTAAAAGTATTTTATTGCAAACACATGCGCAAACTTGGTCCCCCTCCTACTGACAGGATGCACCGAGCACACATCAAGAGACTCACAACTAATGAATCATTGCAGGATGAGTATTATCACTTGGAGGGGCAGCTTCACAGAAACAATTGAGAGAAGGAGACATTTAGGGCTAGATTTATCAAGCCCCTATGGCTGCAAGTTCTCACAAGAACTTGCTCGCCGTCATTTATCAAGCAGCGGTCACCAGACCGCCGCTTCCCTAGCCTCTTCGCCACCTCTAATGTGGCGAAATTCAATCTCCTCGGTCTAGTCAGACCGAGGATATTGACAGCTCCTGCCCGCGCGTGATTGGCTGTGCGCGGGCAGGGGGGCGGGATTGCACGTGTGCAATGTTGATTACCTACGGGTAATTTCGCCCTGCCACAGGTGAGCTGTATACGTGCCACTGTACGCCTCAGCTATGATAAATCTAGCCCTCAGGATAGGAACGTGTATGTTACAGTTCTTCCCTGATTGTGATTTAGTGCAATTTGCAGTGGTGAGTATGAAAGCTCTGTTTATCTAAGCTGTCGGGCTCATCTCCCTCCTCCCTCTTGCTTTGTTTGCTTTCATGTGGATTCAGCCCTCGCTAATCAATCAAACACAGCAAGAGCTTAGATAAACAGAGCGTTCATACTCACCGCTGTATTCAACATCTGAAGCACAAATGCACTAAATCACAGGCAGGGAAGAAATGTAACATGCACGCTACTTGCTTGTAAGGGCTAGATTTATCAAAGGCTAGGCAAACTCTGTTTGTGCTTTGCCTGTAACTGCGCCCCAGCTCGCCTCCAGAGAAGCGCACATGTGCGCCTGAATTTATAAAAAAAATAGACGTAACTTTGCGCAGGTGAGCTGGGTCGTAATAATGATAAATTTTGCCTGTTGGAAAAAGCATTTACTCTATATTTACTCTCTATTTATCACAGTACATCCCTATAAATATTTACGCCGCCGTGTTTTGATTATTAAAAAAGCGTTTTTTAGGTAACTATTTAGCTTATATTTATATTATATAATGTTTCTGTGCTGTTTTTGTCATATGTTGATAATTTAAGATCGTTAAAAAAAATATATATATCAATATATCGATATATATATAAAACTGTTGGTACCCATATGTGCCTGTGGAAGCGCAAATTTCTGGCAATAACAGTCTCTTATTGGCGCTGAGCCTTTGAAAAATTAGTTAAAAGAAGAAAGTACTGCATCACAAGATGTAAAAGCATGTATTATAATGGTGTTCGCCTCTGTCTGTATGGCGAAATATACAACACGCAATTGAAGCCGAAATTTCAGTTCCCTATCGGCGCAAAGCAATGATAAAAGGAAACTGGGCATATTTGTAGGTCGGGCTGTTAAATTACGCCTATTACTAATGTATATTGTTGCACACGTGAGCGCGCCCGTGCGCCTAGGCAAATGCAAGCGGAGTGCGAAGAAGTTTCTTTCAGATTTGCGTAATTATAGGCGCAGAGTGCTGTGATGAATATGACGATCAGTTCGTATTCGCTATTTTGGATGGAATTGAAGGAGAATGGCTTTGATAAATCTAGCCCTTAGTGCAGGACTGAACTGAGAAACACCAGCTGTAAGTCTTGCACAACTCGAGTCCCAGCCAGTCCAGAGCACTTTTCGTTTGTTAAACTAGCAACCTGAAGCGCTTGTTTATATTCCCTGTCTCCTCCTCTCATTTGCCTGTGAGAAGCTGCCTATCCAAGCGATCCTTATAACTCTGCTAGTGATAAATAAGCTGTGAACACGAACAGCTGTTTATGAACATCAGTACTGTGCATGCGATGTTCACTGAATTTAATATTAAAATTAAGAGACCCATCCACTTCCCCATTGGATGGGGACGGATGCTGGATTAACATGAGCCATGCCTTATTTTATGGGCAGTCATTATCGCTCATTTCATGATCATCTTATCTTTAAAAGTAAGGTATGTAAAATAACTGTTTTATTTGACTGTATTTATAATAGTCATTATAATAATATATTTTAATTAAGTGGAAATGGGAATCAATTTCTAACCCTTTAACTGTTATGCTTGAGTTAGAAAGTTGCAATAAAAAGTTATAAGGGCTAGAAAAAAGTGTTTTTACATAGGGATCCATAGGAACACATGTATAAATATATGTATGTATATAAATATATATTCATGTATTTCTATGCATATGTATATATGTATTTATATGTGTGTGTGTATATGTATATATATATACAGTATATATATATATATATATATACACATCCAGTCAGGATCCAGCACTCCCAAGATACGTTAAGTGTCATCAACCAGGGTGCACTTGAAATCAATATCTAGTTATCACAAATAGTCAGGCACTGTCTGGATTTAAGGTGCTTTATTAATGCGTGACGCATTAATAAAGCACCTTAAATCCAGACAGTGCCTGACTATTTGTGATAACTATATATATATATATATTATACATGTGCATTTCGTTTTGTTCCGAATCAAAATTCGTACGAATTCGCCAAATTCGAAGATTCAAATCGATTAAAATTTCCGAATTACCCTAGCAACAAAACTAAACTAATCCGAATGCATTTGTAACGAATAAATCCAAATTAGTTTGGATTTATTCGTTACTTTCGAATGGCCATGGACTAATTACAATTCAGTATAAAAATATAACTTAGTGAGATAGAACAGTAATATAATTTAGTTTGTGTTACTTGGAACCATCTGAATCAACATAACACATACCAAACTTCTGAAGTTATGAATCAAATCCGAAACGAATACATCCGAATTTATTCAAATCTGAATGAATCTGAAACGAATACATTCGAATGTATCCGAAAAAAATCTGAATCGGTCTGAAACTAAACAAAACAAATTTTGCCGCAGTGCACATGTCTAATATATATATATATATATATATATATATATTTACAGACATATATATATATATACATATAAATACATATAGAAATGAATAATCTCATTCCAATCCTGTGTTCGTATTTGCGCAAGCTGGCAGCTGTTATTATTTTTGTTCAAAACAAGGCTCTCATTAAAGTCTAAGGGGCAACCTTGTGTTGGCAACCTTGAAAGTGTAAAATTTTTACTTGCAACCTGTAATATGTGCGCAACTGGGCACGCAATGGTAAAAAAACGTTGAGTGCAAATAAAGCAGGAGCGCAAATTTGTTTTTTTTGTTTGTTTTTTCAAAATCAGCTTTATTTTCAAAAGAAATGCAATACAATGTATGGAGTCGCAGCTCCATGAGGTAAACATACAATGGCTGATCATTTTCCACAAATCAACGTTACACATGTTCGGTGTTAGGGAAGTCCAAAAATCTTTCTTATTAATGTGCATCGTTAAACAATATAAAATTTGAGCAAAACAAAACATTACCATTTTTAAAACTAGCAATAAACAAATAACAAAAAATAAACTGGATCTAATGCAGCGTCTTTATAGGCTCGATTCAAGCATAGTCATATGAGAAATTTTTTGTATCACCTCAGAATTCTCAGTATGGTATCACCTCTTATGTGAATGAGTCATGTTTATGTCTACTACTCAATGTCCAAGGTGGTGTGTTTATGTCTACCCTTCTGTGTTAATTTAATATAACTTTCCCACAGTCCAACTATTTCGGCATACAAGTCCATTCTGTCGTGTTTTAGGTAATGGCATGCCTCCATCTCTATTAGCTCTGAGTTTTTTTTATACCCACAGTGCTATATAGGGAGCCTCCTTACCTCTCCAGTTTTTAGCTATCAGGAATTTGATGCTATTTATCATTATAGTAAGTATTTTTAGTTTGTGTTTGTGTTTCAGTTTTGGTGGTTTGTTTAACAGCCAAATCAGAGGGTCTAGCGGGAGCTGTGTTTCTAAAATTTGTTCAATTTGGAGATTTCGGACAGAGGAGCACCACCACCACATGTGCGCCATATCACTTCCAACATGGCCACATCTCCAACATCTATTCTCCGAATTATGGAATAATCTATAACGTCTCCTCAGAGTATAATACCACCTATGTAGTATTTTAAAATTTATTTCCAAAACACTCACAAATATCAAGGATTTCATGGTATAATGAAAGATTTGTGCGCAAGTTTGAGGGAGTATAATTTTGCCCAAGTCTCTTTCCCAGCTTTCCATATAACCTAGAACTTGACCAGGTTGGTTCTGAACCAGCAATTTTGGAGATTGCATGTCTTGGGGGAGGATTTTGTATATATAAGGATTCAAAATGAGTAAGGGGTCTTGTCATATTTCTGGCCTGTGGGTTAGTTTTTAAGAGGTGATGTAATTTGAAATAGGTGAACCAGTCTGCAAAGCTCTTCAGTCCCTGGTCTGCTATATCCCTTTGGTGTTTAAGGTGTTCTTTATCTATGAGAGAATGTACAGGCAAGTCTCTTAGAGACCGGGGTGACAGAGTTTGTAGGATGAGTGGCCCTAGGTCAAGTTCACCATGTTTGACCAATGAGGTTAAGGGTGAGGGTCTAGATGTTAGGAAGGGAAATTGTCTGTGTAAGAGTCCTGTTCCAGTTGTTCAGGGTCTCCATGATGATTGGGTTAGTAGTAGTTGTAATAGGTGTGGTAGTGAATGACCAGCACCATTCACTAATGTGTGGCGTGTGGAGACTATCTAGTTCTATATCTACCCACCGTTTATAGGAGGGGTCACGTGCGTATACATGTTTAGTACTCTTTGTAGGAAGATGGCCGTTCTGTATGCTTGTAAGTTGGGCATGCTGAGACCACCCTGATCTTTATGTTTCATCATTACAGATTTGTTTATTCTGGGGTGTTTCCTGTTCCACACGAATTTGCTAAAGGCTGTTTGTAGGGATGTGATGTCGAGTTTTTGAAGGTGGATTGGTAACGTCTGAAAGAGATATAATATATACGGGGAAATATATTCATTTTTATTAAGTTAATACGCCCCATCCAGCAAATTTGTTTTTAAAGGATTAATCCTTTCTGATTGCTAATATTAATCGGACACTCACCAAACTACTTTGACCCTTCCTGCCCCTTGTAATATACCATAATTCTGCCCTTGTAATATACCATAATTCTGACACAAAACCTTTTCCTCATTATGAAACCTTTTATTCCTAAGTATTAAAGGGGCCGTGTACTGTAAATTTATTTTCTTTCATGTAACTGGCAAGAGTCCATGAGCTAGTGACGTGTGGGATATACAATCCTACCAGGAGGGGCAAAGTTTCCAAAACCTCAACATGCCTATAAATACACCCCTCACTACACCCACAATTCAGTTTTACAAACTTTGCTTCCTATGGAGGTGGTGAAGGAAGTTTGTGCTAGAGTTCTACGTTGATATGCGCTTCTCAGCATTCTGAAGCCCGATTCCTCTCAGAGTACAGTGAATGTCAGAGGGATGTGAAGGGAGTATCACCTATTAAATGCAATGTTTTTCCTTGCGGGAAATCTTTTTCATAGGTTCTCTGTTATCGGTCGTAGAGCTTCATCTCCTACCTCCCTTTTCAGATTGACGATATACTCTCATATTCCATTACCTCTACTGATAACTGTTTCAGTACTGGTTTGGCTATCTGCTATATGTGGATGGGTGTCTTTCGGTAAGTATGTTTTCATTACTTAAGACACTCTCAGCTGTGGTCTGGCACTTTATGTATTAATATAAAGCTCTAAATATATGTATTGTACTTATATTTGCCATGAGTCAGGTTTATCTATATTTCCTTTTGCAGACTATTCAGTTTCATATTTGGGAAAATATATTTAGGACAATATTTTTCTTACCTGGGGATTAGTCTTTTTTTCAAATTGACAGTTTTTTCATTAAATTTTCGCGGGTAAAATTAGGCTCGCAAGGCGCAAAAATGCTGATGTTTATTGCATCATTCTTGGCGTGAGAAATTTTTTTTTGGCACGAAGGTACGTCCGGTGACGTAAGTTTGTCATTTCCGGCGTCTTAGTTGACGCCGAGTTCTTTACACAAGGTTGCGTCTGCAATGACACAAGTGTGTCATTTCTGTATTTTTTTAGCGCCAAAAAAATTAATTTCGCGTTGTGCGTTATACTTGGCCCAAATAATTTAATTATTTAAAACCCCATTCCTATATGCCTCTTGCCTTTTTTCTATGTCAGAGGGCTATGCTGTTTGCATTTTTTTCCCATTCCTGAAACTGCCATATAAGGAAATTGATAATTTTGTTTTATATGTTGTTTTCTTCTCTTACATTTGCAAGATGTCTCAATCTGATTCTGTCTCAGAAACCACTGTTGGAACCCTGCTGCCTGATAACAGTTCTACCAAAGCTAAGTGTATCTGTTGTAAATTTGTGGAGTTTATATTTCCAGCTGTGGAATGTAATAGTTGTCATGATAAACTTTTACATACAGAGAATGTATCCATCAGTAATAGTACAATGCCTGTTGTTCCTTCAACATCTAATGTACATGATATCCCTGTGAAAATAAAAGATTTTGTTGCTGATGCGATTCAGAAGGCTTTGTCTGCTATCCCGCCTTCTAATAAACGTAAAAGGTCTTTTAAAACTTCTCATAAAGTTGATGAAATTTCAAATGTCTGACAAAATACTGAATTATCCTCCTCTGATGAGGATCTATCTGATTCAGAAGATCCTACCTCAGATATTGACACTGACAAATCTACTTATTTATTTAAAATGGAGTATATTCGTTCCTTGTTAAAAGAGGTGTTGATTACATTGGATATTCCTCTTGATGTTAAAACTAGTAAACGTTTAGACTATGTTTATAAACCTCCTGTGGTTACTCCAGAGGTTTTTCCAATTCCTGATGCTATTTCTGATAGGATTTCTAAGTAATGGAATAGGCCTGGTACTTCTTTTATCCCTTCTTCAAGGTTTAAAAAATTGTATCCTTTGCCAGCAGTTAGTTTGGAGTTTTGGGAAAAGATCCCCAGAGTTGATGGAGCTATTTCTACTCTTGCCAAACGTAATACTATTCCTATGAAAGCTCACTGGGCAGCTATTAATAGTCCAGCCTGTACCTGTGGCACTTCTCAAGTGCTCTTTATCTAGTGATATTCATTGTTTGCGTGGGTACACTATACCACGGATTTCACTCTATTGTGGCGCCTTCTTTTATTGTCTTCTAGTATTCACTCATCATTCTGGTGGCCTATCAGTTTCGGGAGAAGTCTAGCAGCCGCATATCACATTACCTGTGGATACACAGCCTAATGAGACCCTGGAGAACATTGGGTTTGATTTGAACATTATTATATGACTTTATGTAGCAATTAGGATTTGCTCCTCTATTTTATCAGATACTTTTGTGTCTACATTTGACATCATTGTGGTACATTTGTTCGTCAAATAATAATCATATGCCACTTTCCAATAGTTTGTGTGCACACACAGTGCAACATATATATACATATATACATGTTTGAGTATATTGTAATATTTGTCTATATGTGAATGGTACTTTTTAGTAGGCAATTCCTAGATTTATCTGATATACATATTTCTGACACGGACATATTATTTAGATTTTTCTGACACATGTAAACTGACATAGACTGATATTTCGTATTTGCTAAATATATTTTCTATGGACAGCCTGTAATATATATTATATATAATTTGTATCCCATTTTATTTCATATTGGGGTTTTTGTTAATGACTTTTGGTCCTCACTGCTCTCAGGCGCCTTCAATATTTTTCACTTTTTTTGTACCTCCTTTAAAGTGAATGTAAATTTTGATTCTAAAGTGTCCAGTTTTTAAAACTTTGATTAAAAACAGGGGCACTTTAATTCATCAAAATTTACATTTCACTTGTGTTGTGTAAAAAAAACTTACCTTTTAATCTTCACAGCAGCTCCAGCTTCCTTCTGTCTCACAAGCCATTTCTGGTGTCAGAAATGATTGATAGGTCATCCTCCTATCACAGCTTCCCCCCCAGGGGATTCAGTGTCTGATTCACTGCTGTGATTGGAGGAATCCGGATGCCTCATTTTAGACCCAGGAAGAGGCTTTGAAATGGGTGGAGGAAGATGGAGCTGCTGTGAAGATTAAAAGGTAAGTTTTTTTTTCACAACAGGAGTGAAATGAAAATTTTGATGAATTAAAGTGCTCTTGTTTTTAATCGAAGTTTTAAAAACCAGGCACTTTAGCATAAAAATTTACATTCACTTTAAGGACCCTTTAGATAGGAAACTTGAATCTTATCTAAGGAAAGCTTATTTATATTCTGGCTATCTTCTCAGGCCTGCCATTTCTTTGGTTGATGTTGCAGCTGCATCAACTTTTTGGTTGGAAAGTTTAGCGCAACAGGAAACAGATCCTGATTTGTCTAGCATTGTTTGCTTGCTTCAACATGCTAATCATTTTATCTGTGATGCCATTTTTGATATCATCAAAATTGATTTTAAATCTATGTCTTTAGCTATTTTAGCTAGAAGAGCTTTGGGGCTTAAATCTTGGAATGCTGATATGGTATCTAAATCTAGATTACTATCTCTTTCTTTCCAAGGTAATAAATTATTTTGTTCTCTGTTGGATTCAATTATTTCAACTGTCACTGGGGGAAGGGAGTTTTTTGCCTCAGGATAAAAGACCTAAGGGTAAATCTAAAGCTTCTAATCGTTTTCGTTTCTTTCGACAAAATAAGGAACAGAAACCCAATCCTTCCCCCAAAGAATCTGGTTCCAATTGAAAACCTTCTTCAAGTTGGAATAAATCCAAGCCGTTTAAAAAACCAAAGCCAGCCCCCAAGTCTGCATGAAGGTACGGCCCTCATTCCAGCTCAGATGGTAGGGGGCAGATTAAGATTATTCCAAAGTATTTGGGCAGATTCTGTCCAAAATCAATGGATTCAGAGTATTGTCTCTCAAGGGTACCGAATAGGATTCAGAGTAAGACCTCCTGTGAGAAGATTTTTTTCTCTCACGCATCCCAGCAAATCCAGTAAAGGCTCAGGCTTTTCTGAAGTGTGTTTCAGACCTGGAGCTTTCAGGGGTAATCATACCAGTTCCGTTTCAGGAACAGGGTCTGGGGTTTTATTCAAATCTATTCATTGTCCCAAAGAAAGAAAATTCATTCAGGCCAGTTCTGGATCTGAAAATTTGGAATAATTTTGTAAGAGTGCCAACTTTTAAAATGGTAACTATAAAGACTATTCTTTTTTTTTTTTTTTTTTTTTTAAATATTTATTTATATCAAAGACATAGGGGTTTACTACAATAACAATTGTTATCACATTTAACCAGTAGGTGTCACATTATATCAGATGAGCAAAAAAAAAGAAAGTACAACCATAGTTAATTAACATCAATGAATGCAAATATACAAATAAATAAATAAGTGGGTAAATATTTAAAAGGCCCGTACATCCATTCAAGTCATTCCAAAGTCTTTAAGTCGGGCATATACATGCATAAACAAAAAAAAAAAAAAAAACGTGCATATAGTGACCACATAACTTTTATCAGTGGATTATTTCCTATATCTTTGTTGTTTTCTTCTATATCACCCCCCCCCCACAAACAGCTGCGACCATTGGACAATTGACCAAGACCAGACAAACAAGGACAAAACAAAATAAAACAATGCAAAACAAAACAATGCAAAAACAAAACAATGCAAAACAAAACAATACAATAAAAGCAAAACAAAATTGAAAGAAAAAAAAAAAAAAAAGGGTACCTGAATTTCTCCTCCCCCTCTCTCCCCCCCCTCCCCCTCCGACAGATACTCAGTCACTGGTCTCCGCCCATTCTACGGGAAAATGGCCTGCTAATATGTTCATCTGGACAAATTCCAGATTTCTAAATGGCTTAATGAGCTTTTTTTGCTGTAAGAGAGGTAGAGATCTAACAAAAATCTCCCAATTTTTAAAGCATCCCGTTACATGTTTTTCTTGTGGGTATGGTACATTAAATTGCTCTGATATAAGTTGGCTACTCAATGCCTTTTTAAATTGCGCCATTGTAGGTGCAACGGATGCTTTCCATGTTTTAAAAATTAGATTACGTGCTGTTACTATAATGGTATTTATTAGGTTATAGTTCTTAACTCTACCCTGAAATTTAACCAGAAAGAAAACCTCTATTGGAGTTATTTTATGATCTAATTTCAGGACCCTCATCATCCAAAATATAATTTTCCCCCAGTAATGCCTTACTTTGGGGCAGCTCCATAAACAGTGGAAGATATCAGCCTCTGAAGATAGACATCTAGAGCAGGTAACTCTTGTTCTGTACCATTTGGATAAAACCTTAGGGGTAAGATACCTCTGCAATCCAATCTTCATCTGTGATTCCCTCCATGATGTCGGGACCCAGCTCTGTTGGATTATTTTAAAGCTCCCCAAAATGGTCTGCTCATTTATATCCGGAAAAAAACTCCTCCACCTGGCTACCATCTCACTCACTTGTAGATTGGAAACTTTCTGATTTAAAAGTAGGTACAAAGGGGAAACTGCGTATATGCCTGCCGCATAAGCGGAGATCAAAGCCTGCAGGTCGCCCATGGACCAATTATTTCCATATTTCCTACAAAGTTCCTGAAGAAAGTGTCTAACTTGGAGATTAAATCTCGTTGCAATTTCTTGAAATAGTAATGAGTGACCCCCTATATCTCGTATTTGCCCCATTGTTTGGAGGCCTTTAGACTCCCACTCCTTAAATACCTGATTAGAGAGACCTGGACCAAACTCAGGGTTACCAGCAATGGGTAGATATTGGGAAACATATGGTGAATTACCTGCTTCAACGCATAGTTTTTGCCAAGCCCCAATGACATTCTTAAAAGTACCGAGATAGAATATATTAGATGGAATTGAGGTAAATGGACAGTGTAATAGAGCCTTCAGCTGGAAGGGGGCCGCAATCTTAGATTCCCAGGTATACGAGGTATTTGTCCCTTCCCCGTTAACCAATCCAATGCAAATCTAGCTATGATGGCCAAGTTATATATCTGAATGTTGGGAAGCGCCAAACCGGCTGATACCTTAGAATTCATTAGCCTATGTGAGGCAATCCGCGGTCTCTTTCCATTCCACAAGAACTTGGAGCAGGCCTTGTTATATATAGTGATATCTTTCTTGTGCAAAAACCAGGGGATATTCTGCAGAATGTATAGAAGTTTTGGAAAGATAACTGATTTAATTAGGGTCACTCTAGCAGATAGGGATATTGGAAGCATGGTCCATTCCTCCAGCTTTTTCTTACAAGCCTCTATCACAAACCTATGATTTGACCTATACCAGTCCTCCGAGTTACTAGATAGTCTTAGTCCAAGATATGTAATCTGGGAGACTTCTTGAAAAGGGTGGGTAATATCCAGTGCGGGTTTCTTGTATAGCCACATTAGTTCTGATTTAGACATATTGATCTTAAATCCAGAGATTTCTCCAAATTCTTGAGTGATACTCTGTAAGATGGGCAGGGAGACCTCAAGGTTAGACAGAAATACTAGGAGGTCGTCCGCGTAGAGTAAAAGGACCAGCTTCTCCCCTGCAAGGGAGATCCCATCCAGTTCTTGCCGTAATCTAATTGCCAATGGTTCAACACTAAGGTTGAACAAGAAGGGGGAAAGTGGGCAGCCCTGTCTAGTCCCTCTGAATAGGTCAAAACTTTGGGTAGATACATTATTAATAATCACCGCGGAAGAGGGTGTGCTATAAATTAAGCGTATATAATTGTTAAATGAACCCGTAAAGCCGAATTGATCCAGCGTGGAGAATAAATGCTCCCAGCTTACCCTATCAAAGGCCTTCTCCGCATCGACCGTTAAGATGGCCTTATCTATATTCTCATGGAGTACCGTAGCCTTATGTTTATTCCAGTAGAACTCAATCAGGATTAATAATTTCCTCATATTCCTTACGGGGTTACGGCCGGGCATAAAACCCGATTGATTCTCATGAACTAAGTCACCCATATGGGGTTTCAAACGTGCCGAAACAATTGCTGCGAGCAGCTTATAATCGGTGTTTAAGACCGAGATAGGCCTGAAAGAGCTTGGCAGCTCGGGATCCTTGCCCTTTTTCGGGATCAATGAGATATTTGCTGCTGTAAAAGATGTGGAACATTTCGTATTGTCAGAAAAATAGAAATTAAATAGTCTAATTAGTATAGGCATTATCTCGGTTTGTAGAATTCTATAATATTCAATAGGGAGCGCGTCTGGTCCAGCAGCTTTATTGGATTTCGCATTCTTAATTGCCCACAATATCTCCTCCCCGGTAATAGGCGCATTAATGGCATCTCTGGCCTCCATAGATAAACGTGGTACTTTAATCTTACCCCAGAAAGTTTCTTTTTTGTCAGGTTTAATTGACTCTTGCCTATATAGATCCTTAAAAAACTCAAAAAATACTTTTTCTATATCAGCATGATTCGTGTATCTCCTATTTCCTTGCTTAATAGAAGCTATTACATGTCTGGGCGAGGATTTAACCAATCTAGCTAGGAACTTGGCCGATCTGCCTGTAAAACCTCCATATTTTGCTTTCAATCTAAGTTCTTCCTGGGCATTAATCTGTTTTATGTGTGTATCTCGCAGTGCCTTAGCTGAAATGTATGCTTCCCAGTGTTCTCTAGTATGTCTATGGATATACGCTCGGTATGAGTTCTTAACACGATTGGCTAACTGCCTGGACACTAAGCTGCAGCTTTTTGTCCAATAGCGAGAGAAGGATTTAATCTCACCGCGCAAGACGGCCTTAGAGGCCTCCCAAAATGTCTCGATTTTGTCTATATAGTCCCCATTGTTATTACAATATTCTGCCCACTTTAAACGTAGATGATTCTGAAACTTGACGTTATTGGACAGATATCTGGGGAAATAAATATGATTCTTGCCGATATGTTTTTGACCCGAAACTAATTTCAGCGCTATAACCGCATGGTCTGAAATGACTATGTCGTCGATTCTTGTAACCCAATTTTGGACCAATAGTGCCTCGGAGACTAAAAAGTAGTCAAGCCGAGAAAAGGAACGTTGGGCCTGAGAGACACATGTATAGGCACGGACATCCGGGTTTTGTACCCGCCACAAATCAACCACGCCTAGATGGGAACACAATTTCTGGAAAATCCTCACTTTCCTGCTTCTACTATCTAACATCCTTTTCTTAGAATTATCGAGGATGGGATCAGCTAGTAGATTAAAGTCTCCCGCAATGATTAAATTTAACCCTATGAATCTGTGAAGTTTCACGGTGAGAGCTGCCCAGAACTTGTGATCGATTTGATTGGGTCCATATATATTACAAAGTATATATCTAATGTTCCTAACTTCCACTTCCAATATTAAAAATCTGCCCTCGGGGTCATATTCAATACTGATTATTTGATATTCTAAATTCCGATTTAATAGAATTGCGACCCCCCGCTTCCTTGAGGTAAATGGGGCTGCCACCACTTCCCCCACCCATTTAGCTTTAAGTTTGGGTATTTCAATGGCATTTAGATGTAGTTCTTGAAGAAGAACTATGTCTGGATTAAATTTCCCCAAATATTTTATTATAGCTTTTCTTTTGATAGGTGAATTAATACCACCTATATTCCAAGATAGTAAGTTAAGGTTAATAGCACTACTCATCTAAATCCCTAGCAAGCGGGAGCAGGTGACTCGTAATAATATCATTTCTATGAGGAATCGCAATACCCCATCTCGAAGAGTGACATATCTAAAGTAAGGGGGTAAGAGGCGAAGAGTAAAGGGAGGAGAGAAAAAGAAAAACAGGCACACACAAAAAAAAAAAAAAAAAAAGAAGGAAAAGGACACCACATTCCCAACACTCCCCCTCCCGCCCCCTCCCCACATTTACCATCCCTGCTACAAGGCCAATCGGGAAGTGCAACTGCGTAATTAACAAATGCGTAACTCTTAAAAGCCTGTGTTCTGGTTTAATCACTTCAAGCATCTACCTACTAGGGCTATATAGTTCTTCATGGTACCCCAGCTTCCCTACAGAAATTCTCCGCCTCCATAACATTGTTAAGTGTGTGTGTGGCACCATCTTTCAAAACTATTAGCTTTGCCGGATATATCAACCTTATGTTGTAGTTGTCTCTCTGCAGTCTCCCATAAAAAAAAGACATATCTCTTCTCTTTGTTAGTGTCTCCGAAGAGAAATCTTGAAACATGAGTAGTTTATGGGGGCCTAGAGAGAGAGAACCACATTTCCTGTAATGTTTGAGATATAATAATTTGTCTTGAAAATTCATAAATTTGAAGATTACTGGCCTAGGTCTTGCAGTCTCATTGTGATCCCGTCGTTGGCCTATTCTATGGACCCTTTCAATCTGAAAGGGAACGGCAGGAACCGGAATCTGCAAGGCTTGTGGTAGTGTAGTAGTGACAAAATTCATTAAATCTTGATACTCTGGAGATTCAGGTAGACCAATCACTTTAAGGTTATTTCGTCTCAAGCGATCCTCAAGATCCTCGATCTTGGCTTGCATGGAGGTAATAATCTTATTGTGATTATCCAAAATTGGATCCACTACATTAAGTCTGTCTTCCAGGTCCGAGATTCTAGTCTCCATTTCATCTAATCTTGATGAAAACTGTCTGACCTCTAAGGTGAGACTAGATATCTCGTTTCTGATCTCCTGTTTAATCATGTCAAATTGTGGTGTCAGGATTTTTGCAACTTCAGTTGCAAATTCTGTTAAGTTGATAGGAGGCAGATTAGAAATACTTTTGTCTGGGGGGGAAGCAATACTAGAGTCCAGGTTCCTACCGCTCCCCTTTTTTTCCTTGGCTTTGGGAGGCATATTGGAAGGAGAGCTCTTTTGATATGTATATTTGTCCATGAACAGGACGTATGTTTATTTGAAATTACCTCCTCTACTAACTATATAGCTTAGGCCGATATGGAGAACCAGTCAGGGTTCACAAAAAAAAAAACAAAACGATTCTAGTTTCCTGAGTGTAATATTTGACTCAGCACAGGTTATAGTATTCTCTAATTCTGCACCAAAATTAGTTTAGGCGTAACGTTTAAGTTTTATGGCTCCGCCCTTTGAGACTAAGTAAGAGTTTTCTGATTATATACTAGTCCAGTAAGAAATGCTACCACCAGTGGCTTATGTATATATACCTTTACTAATAGATATGTGTGTACGTAGTAAATGACCTCAGTGTCCTTAAATTTAACGCTGCATGTTTGGGAAAAAGTTTTACAAAACAGCTAATATTTTAAGCTTAATAAAACATGTGAATTTATGGTGGAAATAAATGGAAAAATTGTAAGTGCTAGCTTTTTGTATAAAACCAGGTGTGTAACTCTACCTGATCTAAGGTGCTATAGTGCTCTGGAAACCTATTAAGTGCTATCGTTTATACCAAACCAAGTGTAGTGCTACTTGCTCTAAAGGGCTATAGTGCTTAAATTTCAAGTGTCCATTCCCCGCCCCTCCCTTCCCTCCCTCCTCTCCTTAAAAAAAATTAGGGTACATAATTTACCAGTTTTTAGCAATATTGTGAACATTCAGTATCTATTCTGTTTAAACAATAAAATTTAGAGCTTTGTATATAGTAGAACAGTGTTACAGGAGAGTGTCTGTGCTACAGTAACTTATACTAAAATTGGAGTCGTCCAATACTATAGTAGCCGCATATCTATACAAGTTTAGGGTTTCATATATTGCCCCAACTATATTTATATGCGGCACAGTTAAAGAAAACCCACATCAAATATTAAGAGCAATAACAGACATTATATAGTAGTTATTAGGTGGTCCCAGGTGTGCAGAGGTAAAGTCTATAGGCTTTTCTTATAGAAACAAGCTGTCCATAAAGCCTTTTGTATTTGCACAACCTAGTCTGGTGAAAGAGGGCATTTGCTGTACCAGGTATAACCTATGTTTCATAGACAGCCAGTCAAATGGTTATAACAAGCAAGAGTGAGTCTTATCACTAATATAAGCGGCTTCAGTGGCAACGGCAGCCTTCAGGGGACCACATACATACAGAGAGAAGTGCACTCACAGGAACGAACAACTGGCTCAATACCATTGTTAGCCTGTTCTATGGCGATTTACCACCTGGGTGCAGCTTTTTAGCCCAGTAATGCTTTTCACAGAGTAGAACTTTCCTGTAGTATATCAGTCTGATCCCGCCTATTACGGTCAGTCCAGCGCCGAAATACCAGGCAATTCCTCTCTGAACAAGGAACACAGCAACCCCAGATGATCGTTTCGGCCTTCATTGGGCCTCGTCAGTGAGGTGTAGCAGTATTCCTCTAAGCACACTGAGCAAGGAGTCCACGTCTGGTTGCCCCTGACGAGACCCAATGAAGGCCGAAACGATCGTCTGGGGTTGCTGTGTTCCTTGTTCAGAGTGGAATTGCCTGGTATTTCGGTGCTAGACTGATATACTACAGGAAATTTCTACTCTGTGAAAAGCATTACTGGGCTAAAAAGCTGCACCCAGGTGGTAAATCGCCATAGAACAGGCTAACAATGGTATTGAGCCAGTTGTTCGTTCCTGTGAGTGCACTTCTCTCTGTATGTATTTAGTCTCCCTATGGGAAAAAGGGGCAACCAGACGTGGACTCCTTGCTCAGTGTGCTTAGAGGAATATGGCTACACCTCACTGACGAGACCCAATGAAGGCAGAAACGATCGTCTGGGGTTGCTGTGTTCCTTGTTTAGAGTGGAATTGCCTGGTATTTCGGTGCTAGACTGATATACTACAGGAAATTTCTACTCTGTGAAAAGCATTACTGGGCTAAAAAGCTGCACCCAGGTGGTAAATCGCCATAGAACAGGCTAACAATGGTATTGAGCCAGTTGTTCGTTCCTGTGAGTGCACTTCTCTCTGTATGTATTTAGTCTCCCTATGGGAAAAAGGGGCAACCAGACGTGGACTCCTTGCTCAGTGTGCTTAGAGGAATATGGCTACACCTCACTGACGAGACCCAATGAAGGCCGAAACGATCGTCTGGGGTTGCTGTGTTCCTTGTTCAGAGTGGAATTGCCTGGTATTTCGGTGCTAGACTGATATACTACAGGAAATTTCTACTCTGTGAAAAGCATTACTGGGCTAAAAAGCTGCACCCAGGTGGTAAATCGCCATAGAACAGGCTAACAATGGTATTGAGCCAGTTGTTCGTTCCTGTGAGTGCACTTCTCTCTGTATGTATTTAGTCTCCCTATGGGAAAAAGGGGCAACCAGACGTGGACTCCTTGCTCAGTGTGCTTAGAGGAATATGGCTACACCTCACTGACGAGACCCAATGAAGGCCGAAACAATCGTCTGGGGTTGCTGTGTTCCTTGTTCAGAGTGGAATTGCCTGGTATTTCGGTGCTAGACTGATATACTACAGGAAATTTCTACTCTGTGAAAAGCATTACTGGGCTAAAAAGCTGCATCCAGGTGGTAAACCGCCATAGAACAGGCTAACAATGGTATTGAGCCAGTTGTTCGTTCCTGTGAGTGCACTTCTCTCTGTATGTATTCAGGGGACCACATAGGCACAGTTTTATAGAAAATCCCAGAAGTCTGTAAACAGAGCCAAACAGCTCACCTGTAGCCTATGTTCAAGGCCCGACATCCAGCCTCGATCACCCACAGTGCCGCTCTCAGCTGTTATATCCGTGTGCTGTGTGCTGGTTTTAGGGCAGACCTCCGAGTGTCTGCAGACCCAGGGCGCAGGGATGTGCCACTACCTCCCAATCTTCTGTGGACTTATGGCCTCTTGCAGTCTCCCAAATGACTGAGGGAACCTCTATTACCTTCCGGCCTCTCGTTGTGCTTGATATCCGTGACAGGAGCTTAGCGTCTTGTTAACTCCGGGAAAAAAAAAAAACGGCTTCTTGCTTGTGACGTCGTCCGGTACCTGCTTAGTTAGTGTTCTCTGCACCCAGCACTGACCGGGAATAAGATCAACTGTCGTGGGGTACCCTGGAGCAAAGAGTGGTCTTGCAGGTGGGGATCTTCTGCAGTGCGGATAGCCGTTCCTCCGTCTCGCTCCAGGTAAGAGTACTGCTTTAAGCTTTTCACCAGACCCGGTAGGCTAGGTAAATCGCTCCTAATTCCAGGTGTAACCACGCACCTCTGAGCGAGTATAACCAAAAAGCTTAAGCATAGTAGCTGTGGGGCTCAAGTAGCCAGGATTATCAGTAGAGTCCACCTCAGGAGCGCGGGACTGGAACTCTCCCGCAGCTAACAGACAGGAACCGCTGTGCTTCAGTTGAGATGCTCTGAAACTGATTAGCCAAGTATCTAGGTATGCCTTAAGGAATGGCGTGCACTAGCCATTGTGCACAATTAGGCTATATAGTTTAGCTTCCGTTTGCAGGATACAAAGTTCCCAATAACCCAAGCCTGTAACCGGCCAAGGGTAAAAGCATGTGCTGGCGATGCTATGAGCCTCTCATAGAGGCACGGAGCTCCGGTTTCACCTGCAGCTACCTGCAGATACCTGTACGCCCCGCCTCCAGCCGGAAACCAACCTCTCCACATAAAGACTATTCTGTCTTTTGTTCAGCAAGGTCATTATATGTCCACGATAGACTTACAGGATGCATATCTTCATATTCCGATTCATCCAGACCATTATCAGTTTCTGAGATTCTCTTTTCTAGACAAGCATTACCAATTTGTCGCTCTTCCATTTGGCCTAGCGACAGCTCCAAGAATCTTTTCAAAGGTTCTCGGTGCCCTACTCTCTATAATCAGAGAACGGGGTATTGCAGTGTTTCCTTATTTGGACGATATCTTGGTGCTAGCTCAGTCTTTACAATCTGCAGAATCTCACATGAATCAACTAGTGTTGTTTCTTCAAAGACATGGTTGGAGGATCAATTTACCAAAAAGCTCCTTGATTCCTTAGACAAGGGTCACCTTTTTAGGTTTCCAGATAGATTCAGTGTCCATGACTCTGTCTCTAACAGACAAGAGGCGATTAAAATTGGTTTCAACTTGTCGGAACCTTCAGTCTCAATCATTGCCTTCAGTAGCTATGTGCATGGAAGTTTTGGGTCTCATGACTGCAGCATCAGACGCGATCCCCTTTGTTCGTTTTCATATGAGACCTCTCCAGCTTTGTATGCTGAATCAATGGTGCAGGGATTATACAAAGATATCACAATTAATATCTTTAAATCCCAATGTTCGACTCTGTCTGACTTGGTGGTTAGATCACCATCGTATAGTTCAAGGGGCCTCTTTTGTTCCTCCAATCTGGACTGTGATCATAACAGATGCAAGTCTTTCAGGTTGGGGAGCTGTCTGGGGATCTCTGACAGCACAAGGGGTTTGGAAATCTCAAGAGGCGAGGTTACCAATCAATATTTTAGAACTCCGTGCTATTTTCAGGGTTCTTCGGGTTTGTCCTCTGTTAAATAGAGAACCGTTTTTTTTTTTTCAGACAGACAATATCACAACAGTGGCATATGTCAATCATCAGGGTGGGACTCACAGTCCCCAAGCTATGAAAGAAGTATCTCGGATACTTGCTTGGGCGGAATCCAGCTCTTGTCTAATTTCTGCGGTTCATATCCCAGGTGTAGACAATTGGGAAGCGAATTTTCTCAGCCGTCAGACTTTACATCCGGGGGAGTGGTCGCTCCATCCAGATGTGTTTTCTCAGATTGTTCAGATGTGGGGTCTTCCAGAAATAGATCTGATGGCTTCCCATCTAAACAGGAAACTTCCCAGGTATCTGTCCAGGTCCAGGAATCCTCAGGCGGAGGAGGTGAATGCGTTAGCAGTTCTTTGGTGTTACCAACCTGCTTATATCTTCCCACCTCTGGTTCTTCTTCCAAAAGTGATTTACAAGATCATCATGGAACAATCGTTTGTGTTGCTGGTAGCTTCAGCATGGCCTCACAGGTTTTGGTATGCAGATCTTGTTCGGATGTCCAGTTGCCAACCTTGGCTACTTCCTTTAAGATCAGACCTTCTGTCTCAAGGTCCGTTTTTCCATCAGGATCTCAAATCATTAAATTTGAAGGTATGGAAATTATACGCCTAGTGCTTAGTCATAGAGGTTTCTCTGACTCAGTGATTAATGTTATGTTACAGGCTCGTAAATCTGTTTCTAGGAAGATTTATTATCGAGTTTGGAAGACTTATATTTCATGGTGTTCTTCTCATAAAATCTCCTGGCATTCTTTTAGAATTCCTAGAATTTTACAGTTTCTTCAGGATGGTTTAGATCAGGGGTGTCCAAACTTTGCTCTCCAGAGGTTTTGGAACTACATTTCCCATGATGCTCAGCTAGATAAAATGCTGGCTGAGCATCATCGGAAATGTAGTTCCAAATCCTCTGGAGAGCAAAGTTTGGACACCCCTGGTTTAGATAAAGGTTTGTCTGCAAGATCCTTGAAGGAACAAATCTCTGCTCTTTCTGTTTTATTTCACAGAAAAAATGCTAAGCTTCCTGATATTCACTGTTTTGTACAGGCTTTGGTCCATATCAAGCCTGTCATTAAATCAGTCTCTCCTCCTTGGAGTCTTAATTTGGTTTTGAAGGCTTTACAGGCTCCTCCTTTTGAGCCTATGCATTATTTGGACATTAAACTACTTTCTTGGAAAGTGTTGTTTCTTTTGGCAATCTCTTCTGCTAGAAGAGTTTCTGAATTGTCTGCTCTTTCTTGTGAATCTCCTTTTCTGATTTTCCATCAGGATAAGGCAGTTTTGCAGACTTCCTTTAAATTTCTACCTAAGGTTGTGAATTCTAAGATTAATAGAGAAATGGTTGTTCCTTCTTTGTGTCCTAATCCTAAGAATTCTTTGGAGAGATCCTTACATTCTTTGGATCTGGTAAGAGTTTTGAAATATTATGTTGAAGCTACTAAAGATTTCAGGAAGACTTCTAGTCTATTTGTTGTCTTTTCTGGTTCTAGGAAAGATCATAAGGCTTCTGCCTTTTCCTTGGCATCTTGGTTAAAGCTTTTGATTCATCAGGCTTATTTGGAGTCGGGTAAGGCCCCGCCTCAGAGAATTACAGCTCATTCTACTAGATCAGTCTCCACTTTGTGGGCTTTTAAGAATGAAGCTTCAGTTGATCAGATTTGCAAAGCAGCTACTTGGTCTTCTTTGCATACATTTACTAAATTCTACCATTTTTATGTATTTGCTTCCTCGGAAGCAGTTTTTGTTAGAAAAGTTCTTCAGGCAGCTGTTTCAGTTTGATTCCTCTACTTATGTTTAAGTTTTTTCTTTTAATTTATAGAATAAATTTATATTTTGGGTTGTAGATTAATTTTTTCAGCGGAAAATGGCTGTTATTATTTTTATCCCTCCCTCTCTAGTGACTCTTCTGTGGAGTTTCACATCTTGGGTATTACTATCCCATACGTCACTAGCTCATGGACTCCTGCCAATTATATGAAAGAAAATATAATTTATGTAAGAACTTACCTGATAAATTAATTTCTTTCATATTAGCAAGAATCCATGAGACCCACACTTTTTATGGTGGTTATTATTTTTGTATAAAGCACAATTATTTCCAAATTCTTTATTTTGATGCTTTTTACTCCTTTCTTTTTCACCCCACTACTTGGCTATTCATTCAACTGAATTGTGGGTGTGGTGAGGGGTATATTTATAGGCATTTTGAGGTTTGGGAAACTTTGCCCCTCCTGGTAGGATTGTATATCCCATACGTCACTAGCTCATGGACTCTTGCCAGTATGAAAGAAATGAATATATCAGGTAAGTTCTTACATAAATTATGTTTTTCCCTTAATGTGATTCCAATTAATTGTTATACCAGATGTAGAGTATAAAATGTAGGAGAAATTGCTTCTTTAGGTTAAGTTTTGTATATGAAATAGTTGGTTTTGTTCATCACCTACTGTATACACAAATGCTTCTTTATAAAATCTCTTACTCTATATTAAAGCCCAAATGAAAATTAATATTTTATTGCTTATCTCTCATACCTCCCACTTGGAGTGTCATTTCTTCTGATAGATATGTTTACACAGCTTTCTATAGCCTATACTTAGGGATATGAAACTCAAAAGCTTTCTTTCATGGTTCAGATAGACCATGCAATTTTAAACAACTTTCCAATTTACTTATATTATCAATTTTGCTTCATTCTCTTGGGGCTAGATTTATCAAGGGCTTGGAGAATGCTCCTTTAGAATCTCTTCTGAATTCTCTGCAGCTCACCCTAGAGGTGCCCTGGTGCACTCAAATTTATAAAAAAATAGATTAATTAAAGGGACACTAAACCCACATTTTTTCTTTCATGATTCAGATAGAGCATGCAATTTTAAGCAACTTTCTAATTTACTCCTATATTATGTATTATGTAAAAGCACTCTATTTTTAATTCAGTTTTTGCACTTTCAAATATGTTAACATTACATTTGCATTTTGCATGGGGCAATTTTGTGTAACTTGTAAATGAGAAATGTAAAATGTATAACACATTTGTGTATTTAGCCTAGTAAAAAAAAAAGACAATGTCAGAAGTGACTATACTTCCATAGAGCAGCTTGCTGTAAAAAGCGTACCTGAACATGCTAAAGAAAAACACTAGTGAGTGATTAGTGGTTACGCACATTTTCTGCTTGCCATTAACTCACTAAATGTGTCCAGCTAGCTCACAGTAGTATATTGCTGCTCTACAACTAACCTTTAAGGGACAGACTACATTATAAATGTTATTGTTTAAAAGATAGATATTCCCTTTATTACCCATTCCCCAGTTATGCATAACCAACAGTTATATTAATATACTTTTTACCTCTGTGATTACCTTGTATCTAATCATCTTATCACCCTGATCACATGACATTGTATTTATTATCTATTGACTTGCATTTAGTACTGTGTTGTGCTAAATCTTAAATAACTCCTCGGGCATGGGCACAATGTTATCTATATGGCCCAAATGAACTATCAGTCTCCTTTTGTGAAAAGCTAATAAAAAAAGCATGTGATAAGAGGCTGTCTATAGTGGCTAAGAAACAGGCAGAAATTTAGAGGTTTAAATGTTATAAAGTATATTAATATATCAATATTGGTTGTTTAAAGTTGGGGAATGGATAGTAAAGGCATTATCTATCTTTTTAAAGAATAGTGTAGTTTATTGTAGACTGACTGTCCCTTTAAATTTGCACCTTATTTGTATTTTATATTACTTCTGAGTGTAATAAAAGTGAATTTAAAAATGTGTAACATATTTGTGTGAGTAAGAAAAAAAAGACAATGTCATAAGTCAGTATATATAGCTATATTGTATTAAAGTTTTTAATTTAAATGCAACCTCTTGACTTGTAACAGATATACCTGCAAACTGCATGTGAAAAGCTTGATGCGTGCACACCCAGAGCTGATAGATAACTGATTTCAATTCTGTTCTCCACAGTACTTATGGAGAACTGTTGTGCGTGATTTGTGAGAGAATTTAGCCTTCTCATGAGGTGCATATTAACCCCTTAATGACCACAGCACTTTTCCATTTTCTGTCCATTTGGGACCAAGGCTATTTTTACATTTTTGCAGTGTTTGTGTTTAGCTGTAATTTTCCTCTTACTCTTTTACTGTACCCACACATATTATATACCGTTTTTCTCGCCATTAAATGGACTTTCTAAAGATACCATTATTTTCATCATATCTTATCATTTACTATAAAAAAATATATAAAATATGAGGAAAAAATGGAAAAAAACACACTTTTTCTAACTTTGTCCCCCAAAATCTGTTACACATCTACAACCACCAAAAAACACCCATGCTAAATAATTTCTAATTTTTGTCCAGAGTTTAGAAATACCCAATGTTTACACGTTCTTTGCTTTTTTTTGCAAGTTATAGGGCAATAAATATAAGTAGCACTTTGCTATTTCCAAACCACTTTTTTTAAAAATGAGCGCTAGTTACATTGGAACCCTGATATCTGTCAGGAATACCTGAATATCCCTTGACATGTATATATTTTTTTTTAGAAGACATCCCAAAGTATTGATCTAGGCCCATTTTGGTATATTTCATGCCACCATTTCACCACCAAATGCGATCAAATAAAAAAAATTGTTCACTTTTTCAAAAAATTTTTCACAAACTTTAGGATTCTCACTGAAATTATTTACAAACAGCTTGTGCAATTATGGCATAAATGGTTGTAAATTTTTCTCTGGAATCCCCTTTGTTCAGAAATAGCAGACATATATGGCTTTGACGTTGCTTTTTGGTAATTAGAAGGCCGCTAAATGCCACTGCGCACCATGCGTGTATTATGCACAGCAGGGAAGGGGTTAATAAGGGAGCATGTAGGGAGCTTTTTGGGGTAATTTTAGCTTTAGTGTAGTGTAGTAGACAACCCAAAGTATTGATCTACGCCCATTTTGGTATATTTCATGCCACCATTTCACCGCCAAATGCGATCAAATAAAGAAAAACGTTAAATTTTTCAAAATTTTAGATTTCTCACTGAAATCATTTACAAACATTTTGTGCAATTATGGCACAAATGGTTGTAAATGCTTCTCTGGGGTCTCCTTTGTTCAAAAATAGCAGACATATATGGATTTGGTGTTGCTTTTTGGTAATTAGAAGGCCGCTAAATGCCACTGCGCACAACACGTGAATTATGCCCAGCAATGAAGGGGTTAATTAGGTAGCTTGTATGGAGTTTGCAGGGTTAATTTTAGCTTTAGTGTAGAGATCAGCTTCCCACCTGACACATCAGACCCCCTGATCCCTCCCAAAGAGCTCTCTTTCCTCCCCCACCCCAAAAATTGTCCCCGCCATCTTAAGTACTGGCAGAAAGTCTGCCAGTACTAAAATAAAAGGTATCCTTTTTTTATATATAGCATATTTACATATGCTGCTGTGTAAGATTCCCCCCCTTAGCCCCCAACCTCCCTGATCCCCCCCAAAACAGCTCTCTAACCCTCCCCCTCTGCCTTATTGGGGGCCATCTTGGGTACTGGCAGCTGTCTGCCAGTACCCAGTTTGCATGTAAAAATGTTTTTATTTTTTTTTATTTTTGTTTTTTCTGCAGTGTAGCTTCCCCCCCCCCCAAGACTAATCCCCCACCCCCTCCCAGATCCCTTAGATGACTTTAATCAGGGATTTTATCCCTCCTTTCTCCCCATAATAAAATAAACCGTTTCTGTAGTGTAAGTGGTTCCCACCCGCTCCCTCCCCGTGCACGCGTCCGCCCACCACCCCCCGTGCACGCGCGCGCGCCCATGCGCGCCCCCGGCGATCCCGCCCCCGATCCCGCCCCCCTCTCTGACCAAGAAGCCATCGATGGCCGCCCACCCACCTCCCACTTCAGCTCCCACCCACCAACGAATGCGGCCATCGATGTCCGGTGCAGAGAGGGCCACAGAGTGGCTCTCTCTGCACCGGAGGGGTAAAAAATGTTATTGCAGGATGCCTCAATATCGAGGCATCCTGCAATAACCGGAAAACAGCTGGAAGTGATCAGGATCGCTTCCAGCTGCTTTCCACACTGAGGACGTGCAGGGTACGTTCTCAGGCATTAACTGCCTTTTTTCTGAGGACGTACCCTGCACGTCCTCAGTCGTTAAGGGGTTAATGATAAATTTGTGACTGGTCATATTACACTACGTAGTCTTAAAAATGTGCTCACAAAGGCTAAAATTAACTCTTTTTTTTGGTGGTGCAGATTTGGTAGGAGAATTCTGGGGTCGAATTGCCCTTATTTTAGGTGCATTTTCACATGATAAATGAGGGGATTCATTCTCAGGAGAAATTTAAGGAGAAAACAGAGGAGAATTGTGACAGACTCCGGCTACTCCGACTGGTAGCTCCACCAAAAGGGTCCTTCCTTTACCTGGAACATGCCACTATTTAGTGGAGCAAAGTGATTATGGCGGAGCCCACCCAAATAACTAGACAGAACCAGTATTCTGGTGAAACAAAGAACAACTTTATTGTGGAAACACACTGCTTATATACACAAACCCATCTTGATAGGAAATCTTATCAGACCCTCAGTTCTCCAACCATTCCTGCCCCTCCAGACAGGTTGGTGCTCCCAGCTCTAGGTCCCCAGATGCCACAGTCCAAAAAGCAACGTGATCCGTTTGTTGGGGGCCGGAGCTATGGGTGATCAAACATACACCGGGAAAGCCATGGGAAGCAGGAGTTGTAAGGGGGGGATCTGAAACCCCAAGTTCCCAAGGGAGCTCCCTTCCAGCAATCACCCCACCTCTTGCCCTCCCTAGGGGGTACCAAACCCCAAAAGAGCGGAGCTCTGGGGTAAATGGCCGCTGGAGCGACCTGGGGTATAGGTTAGCGGGTGTCCGGGGTGATGCGGCCAACCGGCAGAGAGAATGGATGGGGTCAGTAATAGGGGTGGAAGTTTAACCTTGGCAGCCTGGTATCCTTGGCAGTGCTCCCCCCTAAAAAGTCTGGCAGACCCAGGTAGATCCACACACTGGTCGGCCTGGGGCTGTCCGGCGAGCTATCCGAATTACGTTTGCCTGGAAAGTCCATCAGCATTCCCATTGCTTTTTCCCGGCCGATATTGGATAGTGAAGTTAAAGGGCTGCAAGGATAAACTCCACCGCAACAGGCGTCCATTGTCCCCAGCAACTCGGTTGAGCCAAACCTGTGGGTTGTGGTCTGTGAGAACGGTGAAATCCCCTCCGTATAGGTATGGTTGTAGCTTTTTCAGGGCCCACACAAGGGCCAGGCATTCTTTCTCCACCGCCGAGCTTCCTGCTGATATAGGCTACGGGGTGGTCGTGCCCTTCATTGTCCACCTGGCTCAGTACTGCTCCCAACCTGAACATGAAGGCATATGTATGAACACAAAAATGTTTGGTTGGGTTTGGAGCGACCAGGATAGGGGCATAAATCAAGGCTGTCTTAAGGCTTTGGAAGGTGGCCTCACACTAGGGGGACCACAGGACCTGTCGTTGCAACTGTTTTCAGATTAGGTCGGCCAGGGGTTTGGCCAGGGTACTAGAACTCTGAGTGCCCTATCATACATTTGTCGGCCTTCAGGGTCAGACTGGCAGCCCTGATGCGGTCTAGAACAATGCCTAGATGAACCAGATGGTCCTCCCAGGTGTCGCTGTAGACCGCAATATTGTCCAGGTATGTGCAGGCATAATCCTGGAGGCCATCCAGGAGGTGATCTAACATCCTCTGGAAGGTCCCCAGAGCATTCTTCATCCCAAACGGCATGACCTTAAACTGAAATAGGCCGAAGGGGGTGATGAATGCCAACTTTGGAATGGACCCCGGGTCCAAGGGGATCTGCCAGTATCCCTTGCACAGGTCTAGGGTGAAAAAATAAGAAAAGTCACTTGTGTGTGAGCACCTAATTGCAGCCCTGTGGTGGGGTAGCTTGTGTGTTCCTAGCTGGAAAATTTTTGTTTCAATACCGGCAAGGTTTTACCCCGTTGACTCACCCTGGCTTCTGGTATCCGTCCGGGTACTTCTTCTTATGCCTCCATTTCTGTGTGGGCCCGTCCACAGGGAGAATTCCTTAGCGGTGGCTGCTGGGTATGCACTATGGGAATCTCCGCAAAGTGTCTCTCTAGCCTCCGTTGGATTACCGCTCCCCTCCTGGGCTCTCTCCACATGCGAGTGAACGGCGTCTGACGTCACCCGGTACTCCGCCTCTGGCTGACTCCTTTTTTGTGTGCCGAGTATCACTGCGGTTAGTTTAACAGTGCGGGTGAGTGATTTTCAGGCAAAGATATGCTGTGCGATCCAATGTGCTTGCTTGCTGGGTCTCCAGACCAATGTATATACAGAAAAAGATGAAGCAGCACCAGTTTCATGCACTTAAAACTGCTTTATTGACAGCTTTTACAAACTTCCAAATGTAAGCAGGCAGTAATGTAGTGACAAACTGTGCCTAGACAAACATACATAGATGAGAAACTGCTAACATGTTTCGGCCCTTCTGGCCGTAATCTTAGCTACATTGTTTCTCCCCAATTCACCTTTTATACGTCTGTGCTCATTGTGATTGGTTAAAATTTGATCCAGTGTGTCTGCCTGATTGGGCACAAATGATTACCATTCTAATTTGAACAAAACATGTCAGCTATTACGTGAACACCTCCAATGAGTGAACTTAAGTAAAACATAGTTACATTTCTATCATTGCTAACATTTTCCATATCGTCCCTGTGAAATTACATGGAATAACTGATAGGAAATGAAGCACAAAATATTACGAAATGTTACAATATGCTGATAGAACAATTATTACCATAACTTTATATTAAAAAATGCTTCCAATGTTCATAATGTGTTGCTACAATCATCAAAACATAATAATCAATTTTGGTGAATGATGTTGTGAGAACTTAATCATAAAATAACTTATTTTTAATTTATTTTTAATTTATTTGTAACAAATCTATACAAACATGCGGCTAGATTTGGAGTTTGGCGGTAAAAGGGCTGTTAACGCTCCGCAGGTTTTTTTCTGGCCGCACCATAAATTTAACTCTGGTATCGAGAGTTCAAACAAATGCTGCGTTAGGCTCCAAAAAAGGAGCGTAGAGCATTTTTACCGCAAATGCAACTCTCGATACCAGAGTTGCTTACGGACGCGGCCGGCCTCAAAAACGTGCTCGTGCACGATTCTCCCATAGGAAACAATGGGGCTGTTTGAGCTGAAAAAAAACCTAACACCTGCAAAAAAGCAGCGTTCAGCTCCTAACGCAGCCCCATTGTTTCCTATGGGGAAACACTTCCTACGTCTGCACCTAACACTCTAACATGTACCCCGAGTCTAAACACCCCTAACCTTACACTTATTAACCCCTAATCTGCCGCCCCCGCTATCGCTGACACCTGCATTACACTTTTAACCCCTAATCTGCCGCTCCGTAAACCGCCGCCACCTACGTTATCCCTATGTACCCCTAATCTGCTGCCCTAACATCGCCGACCCCTATGTTATATTTATTAACCCCTAATCTGCCCCCCACAACGTCGCCGACACCTGCCTACACTTATTAACCCCTAATCTGCCGAGCGGACCTGAGCGCTACTATAATAAAGTTATTAACCCCTAATCCGCCTCACTAACCCTATCATAAATAGTATTAACCCCTAATCTGCCCTCACTAACATCGCCGACACCTACCTTCAATTATTAACCCCTAATCTGCCGACCGGAGCTCACCGCTATTCTAATAAATGTATTAACCCCTAAAGCTAAGTCTAACCCTAACACTAACACCCCCCTAAGTTAAATATAATTTTTATCTAACGAAATAAATTAACTCTTATTAAATAAATGATTCCTATTTAAAGCTAAATACTTACCTGTAAAATAAATCCTAATATAGCTACAATATAAATTACATTTATATTATAGCTATTTTAGGATTAATATTTATTTTACAGGCAACTTTGTAATTATTTTAACCAGGTACAATAGCTATTAAATAGTTAAGAACTATTTAATAGTTACCTAGTTAAAATAATAACAAATTTACCTGTAAAATAAATCCTAACCTAAGATATAATTAAACCTAACACTACCCTATCAATAAAATAATTAAATAAACTACCTACAATTACCTACAATTAACCTAACACTACACTATCAATAAATTAATTAAACACAATTGCTACAAATAAATACAATTAAATAAACTATCTAAAGTACAAAAAATAAAAAAGAACTAAGTTACAGAAAATAAAAAAATATTTACAAACATAAGAAAAATATTACAACAATTTTAAACTAATTACACCTACTCTAAGCCCCCTAATAAAATAACAAAGACCCCCAAAATAAAAAATTCCCTACCCTATTCTAAAATACAAAAATTACAAGCTCTTTTACCTTACCAGCCCTGAACAGGGCCCTTTGCGGGGCATGCCCCAAGAATTTCAGCTCTTTTGCCTGTAAAAAAAAACATACAATACCCCCCCCCCCAACATTACAACCCACCACCCACATACCCCTAATCTAACCCAAACCCCCTTAAATAAACCTAACACTAATCCCCTGAAGATCTTCCTACCTTGTCTTCACCATCCAGGTATCACCGATCCGTCCTGGCTCCAAGATCTTCATCCAACCCAAGCGGGGGTTGGCGATCCATAATCCGGTGCTCCAAAGTCTTCCTCCTATCCGGCAAGAAGAGGACATCCGGACCGGCAAACATCTTCTCCAAGCGGCATCTTCTATGTTCTTCCATCCGATGACGACCGGCTCCATCTTGAAGACCTCCAGCGCGGATCCATCCTCTTCTTCCGACGACTAGACGACGAATGACGGTTCCTTTAAGGGACGTCATCCAAGATGGCGTCCCTCGAATTCCGATTGGATGATAGGATTCTATCAGCCAATCGGAATTAAGGTAGGAATTTTCTGATTGGCTGATGGAATCAGCCAATCAGAATCAAGTTCAATCCGATTGGCTGATCCAATCAGCCAATCAGATTGAGCTCGCATTCTATTGGCTGATCGGAACAGCCAATAGAATGCGAGCTCAATCTGATTGGCTGATTGGATCAGCCAATCGGATTGAACTTGATTCTGATTGGCTGATTCCATCAGCCAATCAGAAAATTCCTACCTTAATTCCGATTGGCTGATAGAATCCTATCATCCAATCGGAATTCGAGGGACGCCATCTTGGATGACGTCCCTTAAAGGAACCGTCATTCGTCGTCTAGTCGTCGGAAGAAGAGGATGGATCCGCGCTGGAGGTCTTCAAGATGGAGCCGGTCGTCATCGGATGGAAGAACATAGAAGATGCCGCTTGGAGAAGATGTTTGCCGGTCCGGATGTCCTCTTCTTGCCGGATAGGAGGAAGACTTTGGAGCACCGGATTATGGATCGCCAACCCCCGCTTGGGTTGGATGAAGATCTTGGAGCCAGGACGGATCGGTGATACCTGGATGGTGAAGACAAGGTAGGAAGATCTTCAGGGGATTAGTGTTAGGTTTATTTAAGGGGGTTTGGGTTAGATTAGGGGTATGTGGGTGGTGGGTTGTAATGTTGGGGGGGGGGGGTATTGTATGTTTTTTTTTACAGGCAAAAGAGCTGAAATTCTTGGGGCATGCCCCGCAAAGGGCCCTGTTCAGGGCTGGTAAGGTAAAAGAGCTTGTAATTTTTGTATTTTAGAATAGGGTAGGGAATTTTTTATTTTGGGGGTCTTTGTTATTTTATTAGGGGGCTTAGAGTAGGTGTAATTAGTTTAAAATTGTTGTAATATTTTTCTTATGTTTGTAAATATTTTTTTATTTTCTGTAACTTAGTTCTTTTTTATTTTTTGTACTTTAGATAGTTTATTTAATTGTATTTATTTGTAGCAATTGTGTTTAATTAATTTATTGATAGTGTAGTGTTAGGTTAATTGTAGGTAATTGTAGGTAGTTTATTTAATTATTTTATTGATAGGGTAGTGTTAGGTTTAATTATATCTTAGGTTAGGATTTATTTTACAGGTAAATTTGTTATTATTTTAACTAGGTAACTATTAAATAGTTCTTAACTATTTAATAGCTATTGTACCTGGTTAAAATAATTACAAAGTTGCCTGTAAAATAAATATTAATCCTAAAATAGCTATAATATAAATGTAATTTATATTGTAGCTATATTAGGATTTATTTTACAGGTAAGTATTTAGCTTTAAATAGGAATCATTTATTTAATAAGAGTTAATTTATTTCGTTAGATAAAAATTATATTTAACTTAGGGGGGTGTTAGTGTTAGGGTTAGATTTAGCTTTAGGGGTTAATACATTTATTAGAATAGCGGTGAGCTCCGGTCGGCAGATTAGGGGTTAATAATTGAAGGTAGGTGTCGGCGATGTTAGGGAGGGCAGATTAGGGGTTAATACTATTTATGATAGGGTTAGTGAGGCGGATTAGGGGTTAATAACTTTATTATAGTAGCGCTCAGGTCCGCTCGGCAGATTAGGGGTTAATAAGTGTAGGCAGGTGGAGGCGACGTTGTGGGGGGCAGATTAGGGGTTAATAAATATAACATAGGGGTCGGCGATGTTAGGGGCAGCAGATTAGGGGTACATAGCGATAACGTAGGTGGCGGCGATTTGCGGTTGGAAGATTAGGGGTTAATTATTTTAAGTAGCTTGAGGCGACGTTGTGGGGGGCAAGTTAGGGGTTAATAAATATAATATAGGGGTCGGCGGGGTTAGGGGCAGCAGATTAGGGGTACATAAGTATAACGTAGGTGGCGGTCGGCAGATTAGGGGTTAAAAATTTTAATCGAGTGGCGGCGATGTGGGGGGACCTCAGTTTAGGGGTACATAGGTAGTTTATGGGTGTTAGTGTACTTTAGGGTACAGTAGTTAAGAGCTTTATAAACCGGCGTTAGCCAGAAAGCTCTTAACTCCTGCTTTTTTCAGGCGGCTGGAGTTTTGTCGTTAGAGCTCTAACGCTCACTGCAGAAACGACTCTAAATACCAGCGTTAGAAAGATCCCATTGAAAAGATAGGCTACGCAAATGGCGTAGGGGGATCTGCGGTATGGAAAAGTCGCGGCTGTAAAGTGAGCGTTAGACCCTTTAATCACTGACTCCAAATACCAGCGGGCGGCCAAAACCAGCGTTAGGAGCCTCTAACGCTGGTTTTGACGGCTACCGCCGAACTCTAAATCTAGGCCATAGGAAGCTAGAGATGTGACACTGAAAGATTGAGGAAAGTTAAAGAGGGAGGTGGCGCACTGGACCCACAGGAACCAATACTTTTGTTTCATTCCCAAAAATTGATTAAATCAAATTCTGAATTCAATCCTGTGGGAATTCTTGTTTTTAACCTGTGTATCCAGTACACCTCCCTCTTTGCTAGTAAAGTCTCTCTATCCCCCCTCTCTTTTTACATTTCACTTGCTCAATAATAGTCCAACTGAGTGAACTTATGTTTTTATTGTGTTTAATTTTGAAATGTTGTACGAGAGGGGTCGTGAGCCATCCCAAAAGGGTATTCTTTTCTGTATTGAAAGGGCAGTTTATACGTCTAAAAAGAAACTGTTCAACACAGTCAGAATTTGAAACTGGTGCTGCTTCATCTTTTTCTGTATATACACAGGTCTAGGGTGGTCAGGAAGTTGCTGCGGGCGATCCTGTCTAGTAGGTCATCGACCCGGGGCATGAGGTAGGCATTGGTCGTGGTTCTGTCATTGAGCCTACGGTAGTCTATACAGAACCTGGTGGTCCTGTCCCGTTTGGGTACCAGTACCACTGGAGATGCCCAGGGACTGTTGGACGGTTCAATGACACCCATGTCCAGCATTTCCCTGGGCTTGCTGCGCATATTTTCCCTAACTGCCTCAGGAACCCGGTACGCCGGATGTCGCAGGGGCACCTGTCCCGGGGTCTTCACTCGGTGGACCTTTGCTATGAAACAGACTGTTTATTCACAACATAATCTCTGGCACCGGATTAGCCCAGACATTCACCTATCAGAAAAGAGGTGTGGTACGCTATCACCAATAGGATTGGAGGTGTGTCACCCAGAGCTATCCGCAAGAAATCTCCAGCCGTTGGGTGTTTCACACTACAGCTAACTAAGACTTCAAAGATGGTTTGTTTTTAAACCCCACGTTTGAGGAGTAAGGTACCTTACACATTCATAACTGTCACTGATTAACGGTCTTAGTGACCCACCAGCGCTAACACTCTGTGGTCATTTACACTTATAGGGAGATGTCCCTATATTGCATAATTTATGTAATATTTCTTATGTGTCACACATTTTGTATAGTATTATTGTAATTTTTGAGGTTTTTAGATTTACCCTGCTGGTTTTAAACATACCAATTTTAATATATGGTCAAAATAAATTATCTTTGGATTTTACTTAACATTGAATAGACCACTGGTTATTATCAGATTGTTTATTATTTTTTATCATTAATATATGAAGTAGCGTTTAAGCGCACTTTTAAACATTTGACTTTATTGTAATATATGTAGTTTATATTCAAGCTATTTTATAGCGCCTGATCTCTTTTTGCTTTTATAAATCTTTTTATGCTAATCTAACTACTGGGGAGGAGTAGTCTTTTAGATTGTGGTCTTTTGAATATATTGTTAGCGCCAATATCACTTCCTATACACCCAGGGGTAGTGGAGAACATGTCTCGCCGGGTGCCTAGCACCTGTCTGACTTGCTCCCTCTGCCTAGTCTCTAGCCTCTCATCTAACTGTATGTCACCTACGCCTGGGGCATCCTGTTTCGCCCTGGGAGCTCTGGCATGGGAAGACTCTCTGAGTTTTTCACAGTTGGAGCGCAAATGGCGGCTACGTCCTCTGCCCTTTCCTGGTATGCCTTCAGCATGTTCACATGGAAGGTCCGGCGGACCCGGTCATCTGAGCATTTGGCTACCAGATAGGTTGTGTAATTTAGCTGTTCTACCACTCGGTAGGGTCCCTGCCACGAAGCCTGTAGCTTTTCTGTTTTGACAGGCTTCAGGGCCAGGACCTTCTGCCCTACTGCCAGGGCCAGGTTATGGGCATTTTGGTCGTACCACCGCTTCTGCCTACCTGAAGGTTCTCTTTCACCCTCTCTCTGAGGTCCTTCAGCCAGTCTCCGAATTCTAGGATGTACCCCACAATGGAGGGCCCTTCCTCCCCCACTGATCCTTCCCAGTGGGCTCTCAATAGGTCTAGGGGCCCCCTCACCCTCCGGTAATATACTAATTCAAAGGGAGAGAACCCAGTAGATTCCTGGGACACCTCTTGGTATGCAAACAGAAGGTGCAGCAGGTATCTTTCCCAGTCTTTGTGAGGGGCTGAGAATGTCCTAAGCAACTGCTTCAGGGTCCCATTGTACCTCTCACATAACCCATTAGTCTGGGGTGGTATGGAGCGCTTTGTAGGGGTTTTATCCCGCAAAGACTCCACAGCTGCCGGATAAGCTTGGCAGTGAACTGGGTCCCTTGGTCGGAGATCACTTCCCGGGGAAAGCCCACACTGGCAAATATCTAGAGCACGGCATCCACCACTGTCTCTGCATTGGGTATTGGACAGGGGGATTATCTACCACTGTCAGTATATACTTTTCCCCGGAGGGGCTGGGATGGGACAAGGGGCCAACAATATCTACAGCTACCCTGCTGAAGGGTTTGTCAATGATGGGGAGGGGGTGCAAGGATGCTTTGGGGTGGTCTCCTGTCTTGCCTACTCTCTGGTACACATCACAGGTCCTGCAGTACTGCCTACCATCCCAGGTAACCCCTGGCCAAAAGAAGGTCTAAGTCAGTCGGTAACTTGTCCTAGTGACTCCTAGATGTCCTGCTAGGGGAATGTCATGCCCTATACGCAGCAGCTTGTACCAATATTTCTGCGGTACCACCAGCTGGCGTTTGGGCAACTGCCCTCTCTCTCCCTGTAACCCGGTATAGGAGCCCTCACTCCCACTCAAAACGGTCCCCCCTGGGCCCCCGGGGTCAGTCCTTACCCGGGAATGCTAAGAAGCTAGGGTTGGGTCTCTCAATGTCTCCCAGGCAAAGTCAGTGGGGGATGCCAAGGAGATCTGGTCGGTGGTCGGGGTAGGAGTCGGGGTGGAGTGGCTTACCTGGGTCCCCAGATTGAGTGTGGTGGCCTGCCGTCCGGCTTGCTGGTGGGTGGTGACAGGGCAAACATCCGGGGGGCTGTTCCATACAAAGGAGGGAGGGAGGTGTCTCAGGTCATTTTCTAGCAAGACCTCGGCAGGCAAATGGTTCATAACCCTACTTCCACAGCACGGGAGCCGGCACCCCAATCCAGGTGCACCCGTGCAGTAGGGATCCGGAGCACCGTACCCCCAGCCACATGAACTGCAAGGGACTTCCCTGTTTGGTCAGAATTGGTGACCATGTGTGGCTGGACAGGGCTAACAGTTGCTCCATTGTCTCGTAATCCCTGGGCCAGCCGGCCGTTGATCCAGATGACCTGGATGGTGGTGCAGTCGGTTGTCCCCGGTGGCGGGGTCCACCTCATACATGTGACTTGTACAGGATTCTTTACATGTGACTTGTACATGATTTTTTACTTGTGACTTGTACATGGTTCTTTACATGTGACTTGTACAGGATTATTTACATGTGACTTGTACATGATTCTTTACATGTGACTTGTACATGATTCTTTACATGTGACTTGTACATGATTCTTTACACGTAACTTGTACATGATTATTTACACGTTACTTGTACATGAGTATTTACATGTGACTTGTACATGATTATTTACATGCGACTTGTACATGATTCTTTACATGTGACTTGTACATGATTCTTTACACGTGACTTGTACATGATTCTTTACACGTGACTAGTACATGATTCTTTACATGTGACTGGTACATGATTCTTTACATGTGACTTGTACATGATTATTTACATGTGACTTGTTTGTACATGATTCTTTACACTTGACATGTACATGATTCTTTACATGTGACTGGTACATGATTCTTTACATGTGACTTGTATATGATTCTTTACACGTGACTTGTATATGATTCTTTACATGTGACTGGTACATGATTCTTTACATGTGACTTGTACGTGATTCTTTACACGTGACTTGTACATGATTCTTTACATGTGACCTATACATGATTCTTTACATGTGACCTGTACATGATTCTTTACATGTGACTGGTACATAATTCTTTACATGTGACTTGTACATAATTCTTTACATGTGACTTGTACATGATTCTTTACATGTGACTTGTTTGTACATGATTCTTTACACCTGACTTGTACATGATTCTTTACATGTGACTGGTACATGATTCTTTACATGTGACTTGTACATGATTCTTTACACGTGACTTGTACATGATTCTTTACATGTGACTTGTACATGATTCTTTACATGTGACCTGTACATGATTCTTCACATGTGACTTGTACATTATTCTTTACATGTGACTTGTACATTATTCTTTACATGTGACTTGTACAGATTCTTTACATGTGACTTGTACATGATTCTTTACACGTGACTTGTACATGATTATTTACACGTGACTTGTACATGAGTATTTACATGTGACTTGTACATGATTCTTTACATGTGACTTGTACATGATTCTTTACATGTGACTTGTACATGATTCTTTACACGTGACTTGTACATGATTCTTTACATGTGACTTGTACATGATTCTTTACATGTGACTGGTACATGATTCTTTACATGTGACTTGTACATAATTCTTTACATGTGACTTGTACATGATTCTTTACATGTGACTTGTTTGTACATGATTCTTTACACGTGACTTGTACATGATTCTTTACATGTGACTGGTACATGATTTTTTACATGTGACTGGTACATGATTCTTTACATGTGACTTGTATATGATTCTTTACATGTGACTGGTACATGATTCTTTACATGTGACTTGTACATGATTCTTTACACGTGACTTGTACATGTTTCTTTACATGTGACTTGTACATGACTTTTTACATGTGACCTGTACATGATTTTTTACATGTGACCTGTACAGGATTCTTTACATGTGACCTGTACATGATTGTTTACATGTGACTTGTACATTATTCTTTACATGTGACTTGTACATGATTGTTTACATGTGACTTGTACAGATTCTTTATATGTGACTTGTACATGATTCTTTACATGTGACTTGTACATGATTCTTTACATGTGACTGGTACATAATTCTGTACATGTGACTTGTACATGATCCTTTACATGTGACTTGTACATGATTCTTTACACGTGACTTGTACATGATTCTTTACACGTGACCTGTACATGATTATTTACATGTGACTTGTACATGATTATTTACATGTGACTCGTACATGATCCTTTACATGTGACTTGTACATGATTCTTTACACGTGACTTGTACATGATTCTTTACATGTGACTTGTACATGATTCTTTACATGTGACCTGTACATGATTCTTTACATGTGACTTGTACAGATTCTTTACATGTGACTTGTACATGATTCTTTACATGTGACCTGTACATGATTCTTTACATGTGACCTGTACATGATTCTTTACATGTGACTTGTACATGATTCTTTACATGTGCCTTGTACAGATTCTTTACATGTGACTTGTACATGATTCTTTACATGTGACTTGTACATTATTCTTTACATGTGACTGGTACACGATTATTTACATGTGACTTGTACATGATCCTTTACATATGTCTTGTACATGATTCTTTACATGTGACTTGTACATGATTCTTTACACGTGACTTGTACATGATTCTTTACATGTGATCTTTACACGTGACTTGTACATGATTCTTTACATGGGACCTGTGCATGATTCTTTACATGTAACTTGTACATGATTCTTTACATGTGACCTGTGCATGATCCTTTACATGTGACTTGTACATGATTCTTTACACGTGACATGTACATGATTATTTACACGTTACTTGTACATGATTCTTTACACGTGACTTGTACATGATTCTTTACATGTGATCTTTACACATGACTTGTACATGATTCTTTACATGTGACTTGTACATGATTCTTTACATGTGACTTGTACATGATTCTTTACACGTGACCTGTACATGATCCTTTATATGTGACTTGTACATGATTCTTTACATGTGACTTGTACATGATTCTTTACACGTGACTTGTACATGATTCTTTACATGTGACCTGTACATGATTCTTTACATGTGACCTGTACATGATTCTTCACATGTGACTTGTACATTATTCTTTACATGTGACTTGTACATTATTCTTTACATGTGACTTGTACAGATTCTTTACATGTGACTTGTACATGATTCTTTACACGTGACTTGTACATGATTATTTACACGTGACTTGTACATGAGTATTTACATGTGACTTGTACATGATTATTTACATGTGACTTGTACATGATTCTTTACATGTGACTTGTACATGATTCTTTACACGTGACTTGTACATGATTCTTTACATGTGACTTGTACATGATTCTTTACATGTGACTGGTACATGATTCTTTACATGTGACTTGTACATAATTCTTTACATGTGACTTGTACATGATTCTTTACATGTGACTTGTTTGTACATGATTCTTTACACGTGACTTGTACATGATTCTTTACATGTGACTGGTACATGATTTTTTACATGTGACTTGTATATAATTCTTTACATGTGACTTGTACATGATTCTTTACATGTGACTGGTACATGATTCTTTACATGTGACTTGTACATGATTCTTTACACGTGACTTGTACATGTTTCTTTACATGTGACTTGTACATGACTTTTTACATGTGACCTGTACATGATTTTTTACATGTGACCTGTACATGATTCTTTACATGTGACCTGTACATGATTCTTTACATGTGACTTGTACATTATTCTTTACATGTGACTTGTACATGATTGTTTACATGTGACTTGTACAGATTCTTTATATGTGACTTGTACATGATTCTTTACATGTGACTTGTACATGATTCTTTACATGTGACTGGTACATAATTCTGTACATGTGACTTGTACATGATCCTTTACATGTGACTTGTACATGATTCTTTACACGTGACTTGTACATGATTCTTTACACGTGACCTGTACATGATTATTTACATGTGACTTGTACATGATTATTTACATGTGACTCGTACATGATCCTTTACATGTGACTTGTACATGATTCTTTACACGTGACTTGTACATGATTCTTTACATGTGACTTGTACATGATTCTTTACATGTGACCTGTACATGATTCTTTACATGTGACTTGTACAGATTCTTTACATGTGACTTGTACATGATTCTTTGCATGTGACCTGTACATGATTCTTTACATGTGACCTGTACATGATTCTTTACATGTGACTTGTACATGATTCTTTACATGTGCCTTGTACAGATTCTTTACATGTGACTTGTACATGATTCTTTACATGTGACTTGTACATTATTCTTTACATGTGACTGGTACACGATTCTTTACATGTGACTTGTACATGATCCTTTACATATGTCTTGTACATGATTCTTTACATGTGACTTGTACATGATTCTTTACACGTGACTTGTACATGATTCTTTACATGTGATCTTTACACGTGACTTGTACATGATTCTTTACATGGGACCTGTGCATGATTCTTTACATGGGACTTGTACATGATTCTTTACATGTAACTTGTACATGATTCTTTACATGTGACCTGTACATGATTCTTTACATGTGACTTGTACATGATTCTTTACACGTGACATGTACATGATTATTTACACGTTACTTGTACATGATTCTTTACACGTGACTTGTACATGATTCTTTACATGTGATCTTTACACGTGACTTGTACATGATTCTTTACATGTGACTTGTACATGATTCTTTACATGTGACTTGTACATGATTCTTTACACGTGACCTGTACATGATCCTTTATATGTGACTTGTACATGATTCTTTACATGTGACTTGTACATTATTCTTTACACGTGACTTGTACATGATTCTTTACATGTGACCTGTACATGATTCTTTACATGTGACTGGTACATGATTCTTTACATGTGACCTGTACATTATGCTTTACATGTGACTGGTACATGATTCTTTACATGTGACTTGTACATGATTCTTTACATGTGACTTGTACATGATTATTTACATGTGACTTGAACATGATTCTTTACATGTGACTTGTACATTATGCTTTACATTTGACTTTTACATGATTCTTTACATTTGACTTGTACATTATGCTTTACATTTGACTTGTACAGATTTTTTGGAAGTGTGACTTGCATATGATTCTTTACATGTGACTTGTACATGATTCTTTGCATGTGACAGTGCGCAAGATAACGGACCCTGTTCTATTGTTTTGTGCTCCACTTGTAATCTAGCCCTTTATGAGTAGATTTGAGGAGATTTAATATCCTGCAACGGAAACCTTTTTTACTGTAAGAGCAATGAAATTGTGGAACTCATGACCAAAGGAGGTAGTAAATGCCAATACCTTAGATATATTTAAAAATGGTTTGGATACATTTCAGGATACAAACAGAATTCATGGATATGATTGCGTGTGTTAAATGGGTCACCTTTTTAATGGGATTAATTTAAGATCAATTGGAGCGTTTTTGTAAGTATATTAGATTTGTATAGGTTGAACTCAATGGACTTTAGTCTTTTCTCAACCTCTATGTTATTATGTTACTATATAAATACATTGTGATTATAGTGTCCCTTTAAGCCACTGGTTAGCAGCAGACACTGGGTTCCTTTTGTGAATTGCTCAGGAATGTGTGCACTTGGCAACCTTTCCTGAAGGGCAGTGATAATACTCTTGTTCTCTAAGATACAAAGCCCAGGTCTGTGTTTCCATCTCACTGGTTCCATTTCTAGAGATCTGAATAATTTTTTTTTTGTTCTCCCAGTTTCCCATCACAGCCGTGCGATTGTTACATTCTTGCCTCTCGGATTTCCTGGCTCATGTGGAACTCGGCTACAAAGGTGGCTCCAGAGATGCCTGCGCCTTGAGTGCTGATGGACGCGCCCTTCAGCCTGCGCTGCCTCCGGACCATGCAGAGTCTTCACATTGCAAGGACTTGCAGCAACTGGGACCGCAGCACAACATGGAGGGAATCAGACAGCAAACAGTAAGAGAGATGCCGCCCCTAACCGACTCCTCATTTATTGTATTCCTAACGTCTTATCTTTTTATGGTAGCTGACAACTTTATTAAAGGGACACAAAAATATTTTTTTTATCATTTCACAGAGCTGCATTTAAAAAAAAAGAAAATAATTCCTCCATCAATTCTTTAAGTCCTTTAATGAGATGTTTTTGCATGTATACAAGCGCTGCAAAATCTGTTGGCGCTCTACAAATAACCGATAATAATAATAATAATAATACAAACTGATAGAATGAGTATTTTCACTTACCCCGTTTCTTGAACTTCTTGGTCTAGTGGAGTGCCGCTATGACATCATCAGTACTTTGCGCAAGCGCGGGAGCTAATGCGCATGCTTGTGACTTATTGCTATGTCTGCAACAGGTTGCATGGAGTGATTCTAGAGAGTAAAATTGTGGTTGCTTACAAAAGTTCTACATATCATGGAAAGATGGTTCTTTATTTTCTACAGATTGTTTTTTATTTATATTTAAAATTGCTTTGTTCTGTTGGTATTCTTTTTTGAAGACTAAACCTAGGTAGGCTGCTAGGAGCAGTCTATGGCAGCAGTATTTGTAACTGTGTATAACATTGCTATAAACATTGTTGCAAAGACAGCTGCTAGATGGCTACAGACACGTGCACGCTCCTGAGCTCACCTAGTATTACTCTTTAACAAAGGATACCAAGATTACTAATCAAAATTGATAATAGATGTAAATTGGAAAGTTGTTAAAACTTCATGCTCCGTACAATCTATTTAAGTTTAATTTTGCCTTTACTGTTCCATTAATTATTTCCTCTTTAACCTCTAACCTTGTCCTTAGTAGGACTAAATACATAGAGAAGGCTCTGCCTTAGATAGGTATGGCTATTAATATCTTTGAATTAAATTTGAATGTAATCATTTATTCTCCAAGTATGAAAAATATACAAGATTTTTTTCTTGGTGTCAATATTAGTGTAATTACTAATAATAAGAGATGCAAATTGCAACACACAATATAATTGTGAAATCAGACATTATATATGTGTGCAATAATGCAAGATGTACAAATAAATGGAATAAAATGCTAGTGAAAAAAAAACAAGCCTGTACAATCATAGCAAACATAAGAAATATATGCAATAAACGCAGACAAAAAATATTTAAATGAATTAGAAAAAAAACTATTCTTTAAAACTTTAAGAATTCACCACTCCAACACCCCAGAGAATGGCCACTGCTTTAATGCAAACTAAAATCTACCATGAAGTTTAATTTGTTTTGTTTTTAGCTACAGATGTGTGTTACCAAAATGGTTTTTTCTTTGAGATGCAAAGGTTTGCTTATCAATAATTGTTACATCAAATTAAACTGATTAGGAAAACGTTTAAAATTCTTGTAAATAAAAACAAAACTAAAATGTGTATACATAACAAAAACATCTTTAATCCCAACAAAAAAAACTACAGCTTAATTATCTATGTCTATAACTATCTATACTGTCTGTAACTATCGTTAATATTAAAATGACCACAGATTAATAAGAACTGAACATAATATTTTATGTTAAAAAATAAAGTTTAAAATAATGTATGGCAGACATATTTGATTGAGGCATCAGCTCAAAATTAGAATTATACAGCAGTTTTTCTCAACTTTCTTGAAGCACCCCTACAGGAATACATTTTTATCATAAGTACATGCAACTGCAACAGTTAAATATAATTAGGTTAAAAAAATAAGACACAGTCATGCATACCCCAGAATGAGACAAATTAGTTAGAGATATATTTATCTGTTTTCAGGAATTTATTTTGAAATCTGGTACAAATCCCAAAATCTGGAATTCCAAAATCCAAACTTAGGGTCTTGTGATTAAAACCTCACATGGAGAGAAATCACACAGAATCTTTTGGTGCTTTTTTTGAGTGTTATATTGTTGTGTAATTGTTTCTATTTCATAGCCAGAACCCTATAGAACTAGATAAACAGATCTCAGGCCAAAATTTGCCTTTCTAAAATTATTTGAGAGACCGCACCGTACTAACGAAATGTCTTAAATTATATCACCTTAATGATGAGCTTTAAATCATTGGTCTCTTATTCTGAAATCCAAATGTATTTATTTATTTATTAATTTTTTAATAAAATGATCAAACTTACTATTTTTCCCAACTTGTAAATCCCAGTCTTGTCTGCCGTGTGTCTGTTTTGTGTTTTGTGTTCTAAAATGTAAATAATATCTTTCACAATACAATGCAATCATGTACTATCTGTCTGAGGGTACTATGTATACAAAAGTATTATCAATTATATAAAACTAGCTTTAGGCTACATGTATAAGCTGTATTATGATGTAAATATTGTCTAAATGGCATAAGATATTGTTATTTACAACTGGCTCCATCCCCTCTCCAAAGTAAACTGTGCCATGTTACAGATGCTAAGATGTAAATATTTCTAAATCCAAACTGTTCCCAAATCCAAACCTTTTACAGTACCAAGCGGTTTGGGTGAAGGGTTTTCTACCCGTATTACTGAATGCAAATGCAGCCACCTTTACAAATATTAGAGAAACAAATAATAAAGAAAGCAACTTATCTAGAAAATACGTACAATACAAATACAGCTCTGTAATATTATGTCACTTACATTAGAAAAAAACAAATATATGATTAAACAGTTTTCTCCCCAAGACCTTTTAGCAGGTGCATCACCCTTCTAATATTTTAGCCAATAATAAGCTAAAATTAGGTAATATTAAAAATGCACAAATTATCATTATATATATTTATGTTAAATTATGCAAATAATTTGTGCTTTGGATAGCTGAAAATGATATAATATCATAAAAAATTACACTGCCCCCACCCAGCTTTAAAATGCCACCGGCTACTTTATAATGCTACCCAGCTACTTTATAATGCCACCCGGCTACTTCATATGCCACCCAGCTACTTTATAATGGCCCCAGATTCTTCATTATGCCACACAGCTACTTCATAATGTCACCCAGCTACTTTATAATGCTACCCGGCTACTTCATAATGCCACATAGCTACTTTATAATGCCACACAGCTACTTTATAATGCCACCCGGCTACTTCATAATGCCACATAGCTACTTTATAATGCCACACAGCTACTTTATAATGCCACCCGGCTACTTCATAATGCCACCGGCTACTTCATAATGCCACCGGCTACTTTATAATGCCACACGGCTACTTCATAATGCCACCGGCTACTTTATAATGCCACACGGCTACTTCATAATGCCACCGGCTACTTTATAATGCCACACGGCTACTTCATAATGCCACCAAGTTACTTCATAATGCCACACAGCTACTTTATAATGCCATCCGGCTACTTTATAATGCCACCCAGGTGGCAAAATTTTCTGTGGAGAACACTGTTATGGAAATTATTTTCATCCAACTTCATAACATATGCCGACCAGGCACTAAGGATTTCCTTACCTGAGTACAGGTGAGACAGTCACAGTGAGTGAGTAGCTGACCCGCCCAGATAGGGAATTAGACTCTGACTTGAGCGTAGAGCTGAGAAACGTGGATTATTGTCATAGATTGAGGGCTTGATTAAAAATAGAACGTAATCAATGGCAGGGTGAGTTATGTTTTGCGCAACCTCACACAAAAGAATAATAGACATTCTAGTATTACAAGTGGATGGTTGCAGAAACTTTTTCAGCATGCCATATACTTTTGACGGATAGCATAGTAAGTGCTATTAGCGCGCTCATTACAATTGGCGAGATAACTGTTGCATTCGAGCGCAATCCAAAATACCACTGTAAAATGTAGCACTTTTTAAGACCTGAAGTAAACCATTATTATTATTATTATTATTATTATTGTGACAGACCCTTCTGTCAGGACTGAAGGAGTTAATTGTGTTTAGCTAAGAAACTAATTTCTAAAGACAGAGTTGCTGGCTCCAGCTATAATCTAATTAGTGCTAAGCATTCTATTGTTTGATCACCTCCAGAGAGAAAACGCCTAAGTGATAAGAAGGGCCAAGAGTGTCTTGTGGTTGAAGTGTTTAAGTAATATAATTCTATTGTATCATGTCAAAGGGCTTGTTCCCTCCATGTAATGTACAACAGTCTTTCAACCCCCATCTGGGGGGGGGGTCAAACCTGTATAAATACTAGGCATCTAGCCTTTAATAAATATCATTCTGTTTAAACCTGAAAACTGACTGGTTTGTGAATTGCTGATTCCCTATGCAGGACATTGTTCCCTGGTATTAACCCTTGGTACACTGTTGGTACCGTAACATTGGTGGCAGTGACGGGATGAACCTTATCGCCCAGAAGAGCAACTACACAAGCCAGTAACCTCAGGAAGAGGGGGATTATTACAATACTGACTAAGATGGAAAAGAGAAAAGTAAATTTTGCAGTTTTTAAAAACTTCCTGGAAACAGAAGGAGAGATTGATGGGTACCTTGCGGATTTTGAGAGGCAATGTGCACTACACAAGGTACCCGCAGAGGACTGGGTCACGATATTATCTGGAAAATTATCCGGCCGGGCCAGAGAGGCTTTTCGGGCCATTCCAGATGAGGAAGTCAGGGATTATAATACGGTAAAAGAGGCTCTGCTCTCCAGGTATGCGGTTACACCGGAGGCATACCGGAGGCGGTTCAGAGACACTGTTAAATTAGCTGGAGATTCCTACCTTGAGTGGGCATGTAAGGTGCACCGCACAGCAGCTCACTGGATAGCGGGGTGCCAAGCCATATCTGGGGAAGAGGTGCTGCAGCTATTCCTGTTGGAACATTGCTTCGACAAGTTACCCGCAGGAGTTCGAGAGTGGGTTCGGGACCGTAAACCCTCCACCCTGCAGGAAGCGGCTCGCTTGGCAGATGAGTATACGGATGCCCGCAAACTGGACACTGCTACCACTAAGCCCCCTGCTAGAGTGGAGTACAGACCCCCAGTCACCCCAGCAGCTGCCAGTTACCAAACCCCGGCGCACCGCTATACCACACGGCCTCCGGCCACGAACTACCCTCAGAGAGCCCTGTTCAATTTGCGGGGGCTACTCACAACCGATTCGATGCTTTGGATGTAAGCAACTAGGGCACAAAAGACCAGAGTGTCCCCTAAACGCAGCGAACCAAGCGCAGTCCTGGAGAAGACCTGCCGGCGGAATCCCACGTAATCCTCAGCCTGCGGCCCGCTACGTAGAGGCGCAAGAATGCTGGAGCATCCTACATGAGGCAGACCTTGTGCAAGCTGCCCACCGGAATAACTGGCAACTGGTTAAAGTGAATGGGAAGAAGGTCAGTGGTCTACGGGATACTGGTGCTACCATGACCTTGCTTCAAAAGAACTTGGTGTCTGAGAAACAGTACACTGGAGACACTGTGGCTGTGAACGTAGCAAGGGGCGATGTGTTCAGCCTACCTGTTGCCAGGGTACATTTGGATTGGGGAGTGGGCGCTAGACCTGTGAATGTGGGGGTTAAGAAGGACTTACCTGCTGATGTTCTTCTTGGAAATGACTTGGCCCCCCTTGTTTCTGCCTACGCTCCTATTAGTCCCGCTGATGTTAACTCTGTGACTACCCGTGCCCAGATCCGTGCAGCAGAGACTGACCCACCTGCTGCTAAGCCCCAGGACGCTGAGCTCAGTAAATCTCTATCCGCTATTGATATGTGGAGGTCCCGTTACAATGCGCTGATGAAGGAGAAGAGGAGCGCAGAGGAAAAAGCACGTTTAGAACGTGAATCTCTGCTAGACAAGCTGCACCAACAGACTGCAGAAAACACCAGCTTGAGAGTGGGACATGAAACCTTAAAGACAAACTTAGCGACACTTGAGGAGAAGCTGACGCTGGCTCATAGTGAGGTGCAGCAACTCAAGGGCACCCTATGTCAGTATGAAGGGATTGTGGATACCTATAAAGAGCAGGTACAGAAAACTCGTAAAGAAGCTGATGGGATTTTGAAGGACTGTTTAGCCCTAGTCTGGGCACTGAGGAATTTGAACCCTTCTTTGTATGGACAGGAATTCTCTCTCATAATGGGAATACAGATGGATTGTCCTGGCAAACTGACATGCCTACCACCTCCTAGTCCGGTCATCCCCAGGTTGACCCGCCAAAGGGTCAAGCCGGGTCTGCCGGAGTGTTCCACAATGGGGGAGATATGTGACAGACCCTTCTGTCAGGACTGAAGGAGTTAATTGTGTTTAGCTAAGAAACTAATTTCTAAAGACAGAGTTGCTGGCTCCAGCTATAATCTAATTAGTGCTAAGCATTCTATTGTTTGATCACCTCCAGAGAGAAAACGCCTAAGTGATAAGAAGGGCCAAGAGTGTCTTGTGGTTGAAGTGTTTAAGTAATATAATTCTATTGTATCATGTCAAAGGGCTTGTTCCCTCCATGTAATGTACAACAGTCTTTCAACCCCCATCTGGGGGGGGGGGTCAAACCTGTATAAATACTAGGCATCTAGCCTTTAATAAATATCATTCTGTTTAAACCTGAAAACTGACTGGTTTTTGAATTGCTGATTCCCTATGCAGGACGTTGTTCCCTGGTATTAACCCTTGGTACACTGTTGGTACCGTAACAATTATTATTAATAGTATAGCACAGAGCTCCCCCACTTGCACACGCTTGGCTTAGCGCACTAGCAGCTTGGTGCTCAATTGATATCTGACATAAATTTTTCTGCACGCCCCAAAAGAAGTCTATTATATAAAGGATTTAGATCACTGCACTATCTAACATGCAGATGTAAACACGCCCTATTACCGATATAATTCAGTTAATATTTTCTGTATCGTCCATTATAGAGTTTCTGGATTAGCAGAATCTAAATATTAAATAGTGCAATATATATTTTCGGCTAGATTTGACTTAAGTTTTATGGCCCCCTGTAAAAGCCAATCCCATACTCCTCTGTATACCTTGACCTTCCCAGAAGGGGTAGAGGTAGCAGCCTGATATTACTGATATTACTTCTGGGATACATAAAGAACTTTGTCATTCAGTGGGTGCCAACCTGTTGTGTACTGGATGCCCATATCTTCACCAAAAGCTTCCTTGGTGCAGGAAATACATTTTATTTTGCTGGTAGTGAGAAATAGGATTCTCTGTTATTCTTTCACCTTGTATCTTAAAGGGACAGTATACTGTAAAATAGTTTTTCCCTTAATGTGTTTACAATTTCTTTTTTTACCAACTGCAGAGTAAAACATGTATGAAAATTAGCTTTTTAAGGTTTATTTCTGTATATTAAAGCTCTGATTTTGTGTTTTGAAGCCACAGCCTAATAAAATGGGTTGAGCTTGTAGGTATAATCAGATCTCATTACTGTATCACATTGTGCACATATACCTGCTTCTTTATCTTATATCTGTCCTTAAAACAATCACCAATACTTTGAGAGAACAATGGAAAATCAACATTTTATTACCTTCTCTCTGCTTTATCACACTGGGAGTGTAATTTCTTCTGCTGGCTGTGTTTACAAAGCTTATCTATAGCTGGTACGCGCGGCCACAAACTTTCAGAATAGGTGGGGATACCACATGCTAAATTAACAATTTCAAATGCCACTATAAGGGTAAAGGAGCTACTTGTAAACAATTTAATACACTCCAGCAGGTAAAGTGGATCATTGGGAACAAATTAAAGGGGAGAACATTTTTGAGTAAACTGTCCCTTTAAGCTGTTTGGTGTAATTCGTTTTTTTGTAACATCTTTTTTTACGTATGCACAGTGACCTTTGTTTTGTTTGTTTATAATAAATCTTTATATACTAAGTTTTGTCTTTGTCTTATATAAGATTCACGTTACAGAAGAGACTGTCATTAGTGTTGCTTTTATATAGGGTTTTACAAAATTTTATTTTGGGGTTTTTTAATCTGTTAAATTAGGGTGGCCAAGGACTCACCTTGCTAAAAGTGTCCGGGTGGTGACAACTTACAAAGTAGAATTAGCGTGATAGCATTAAAGGGACATGAAACTCAAAAATGTTCTTTCATGATTCAGATAGAAAATACAATTTTAAACAACTTTCCAATTTACTTCTATTATTTAATTTGCTTCCTTCCCTTGTTATCCTTTGCTGAAAGGTTTATCTAGGCACGCTCATGAGCAGCAGAGAATCTAGGTTCTAGCTGTTGATTGGTGGCTGCATATATATATCTCGATTGTGATTGGCTCTCCCATGAGTTCAGCTAGAAACCATTAGTGCATTGCTGCTCCTTCAACAAATGATACCAAGAGAATTAAACAAATTAGATAATAGAAGTAAATTGGAAAGTTGTTTAAAATTGTATTCTCTATCTGAATCATGAAAGAAAATGTTGGGTTTCATGTCCCTTTAAAAGCGTATTTTTAATCGTTTTTTAGGTCTAGTGCAGACAGAAAGTGACTTAATTTTAACCTTTCCACCCACAAAACTACATCACGGACTTGCTTGGAATAGCTGGTTCGTGACAATTGGAGACAGCTTGTGGGATATTTTTATGTTTATATGTTTGCTGGAATTGCTAGTATGTGAAACCAGGCACTAAAATTAATTCCAATATGGAAATCAGCCCCCCCCCCCACATTCTCTGTTTTTCTCTTCTATTTTTTTCTTTGCTAAATGTAGTACCAACAGCAGGCCAAGGAAGTGTAGGCATCTTTATGCCAGGAAAGAGATATTCCCTCCCATTGGAAAAGAGGAACTGATACAAGCTCTTATGAATTATGATAGCACATTGGCAGCACAAGTTGAGGCCTCAGGAGAGGTGTCTGCAGCTGTGGGCAGTGATTTGCCAGTCTCTGGAGATTCCTTGGACTCTTATTTGCAGACTGTGTTACAGTATGGGGGCTCAGCAGACCCAAACTTAAGTATACAGTTAATTCTTAAGTACCAGGAACATTAAGCGGCTGCAGAAGAGAAAAGGCAGCAGAGCGTCTGGCTGAGAGAGAGGCAGCAGAGCGCAAAACTGAAAGAAAGGCAGCAGAACTATGGGCTCAGAGAGAATATCAGCTTGAGTTGGCACGGCTGGAGAGAGCAACTATCTCGCCTCCCAGTAGCCAATCCAGAGACTTCTCTGTGTCAAGACCATGTCCAGAGAATTTCCCTACTTTGGATAAAGATGGGGATTTGGATATATTTCTGTTTAACTTTTAAAGAATTTGCAAAGTGGGAAAAGTATCTCACCCCTGGTCTGAAAGGCCTTGCACTGGAAGCTTTTACAGAATTTGCAGCAGAGTTTGACCTGGACTATAAGGTGATTGAAGCTGCACTGCAGATACACTACAATTTAACTCCTGAAGTATACAGGAAGAAATTCTGCACTGCAGTAGTGGGCCATCTGAGAACAGCATTCCAGCAGTGGGTCATGGGGATGGAGGGTGAAAGCATGGAGGGAGGACCTGTTGGATCTCATGATTAAGGTGCGGTTTGTGAAACTGTGCCCAGCCCAGTGCAGGAATGGATGTTAGATCGGAAATCCAAAATTACCATGCAAGCGGGTGAGCTGGCAGATTTCTACATGGCTAAAAGATCGCCAGTTAATAAGAGTGCTCCTTTGCTAAGGGGGCATCCAACTGGAAGGGTGTTGCTTTACAATCCCCCATCATCAAGCTTTTTGTGCCATCCCTTGCTTCAGCTTCCTTAGGGAGAGGGGGAGCCAGTAACACTTCTGGGGAGGGATATAACTGCAGCTGTTTTGTGTGTAACAAGCTGGGGTGTATAGTCCCACCTGCTCAGAGAAAATTGTCACAATCAGCGGTAGGAAGTTAATACCAGCTTCTCTGTTGTTTGTCACCCGGTCAGATGTAAACAGCAATAAATATCTACAACCTGTCACTGTGGGAAGCAAGGGAACACTGGGACTCTTGTGCGTCCAGAGCTGGCGCTCTAAGGACATTTTCCCTGGCAGGACTTTGGTAGTGAAAAGATTTGGGGAGTACAAGCTGCTGTACCTATGGCGCATGTGTCTCTTGATTGGGGAGCAGGAAGAGGTCTAAGACATGTGGGAGTATCTGACAATATTCCTACTGATGTATTAAAGATACATGATCTGGGCAGGTTGTTATCGCTGTATGAGCCTGACTATAATACCTGTGACCTAGTTACATCAGATGCGGGCCCTGATGTGCAAAGGGCTGTGTGTAAAAATGCTCAGGGGAGGGAGGAAGGACAGAGTGCATGTTTGTCTGTGCTGAGATGTGAAAGTAAATAAATAGTGAGTAAACAGGAGTTTCTGTTATTTTTTTCACATTTTATTTTAAACTGTTTGTTGCAATTCTGTTTTTGTAACATCTTTTTTTTTTATATATGCACTGTGACCTTTTTTTGTTCATAATAAATGTTTGATTAAAGGGACAGTCTAGTCCGAAATAAACTATCATGATTCAGATAGGGTATGTCATTTTAAACAACTTTCAATTTTACTTTGTTCTCTTGGTATTCTTAGTTGAAACCTCAACTTAGGAGGAGCATATGCTAATTTTTAGACCTTGAAGGCCACCTCTTATCTGAAAGCATTTTGACAGTTTTTCACCACTAGAGGGTGTTAGCTGTTCATGTGTGTCACATAGATAACACTCATGCATGTGGAGTTACCTAGGAATCAGCACTGATTGGCTAAAATGCAAGTCTGTCAAAAGAACTGAAATAAGGGGGCAGTTTGCAGAGGCTTAGATATAAGGTAATCACAGAGGTAAAAAGTGTATTAATATAACAGTGTTGGTTATGCAAAACTGGGGAATGAGTAATAAGGGAATTATCTATCTTTTAAAGCAATACAAATTCTGGTGTATGTGTAGACTTTCCCTTTAAATGTTTAATTAAAAGTTCAGTTTGGAGTCGACGGTTCGTGACATTTATATTCAACTTTAAATGAAAGTAGAACCAAAAACAAGAATCTCCAGATGTTGGCAGATGATGAAGGACCCAATAGAGAAATGAGAAAATCAGCCAAAATTAATTAAAGGGACATAAAGTGCCATTAGAGCATTTTCTTTTACACTAGTGCTTTCATATAATTATGCAGTTAACCCAAGATAAGAGATAAAGATACGCAGAGAAGTGATTTTACCCCTGGTAACTGCCAGTAACACACACAAACTGATGATTTAACTTGTTTTGGGCCAGTAATAAATACAGCAAACTTTTTACCCCCATTGCATTGTGCCATTAAAACATATAACATTCATTTAATCCTTGTGCATTACTAGGAGCTGCAATTTAAACTTTTAGTATTAATATAACACAGAATATTCTGAGCGCTTATTTTCTGCAGGTCGCTTTATTTTTCATGTTCTTTACTACTCTTGTCATTCCAGCCATTAAATAAGTATGTCACAGTCCTTTACTACTCTTGTCATTCCAGCCATTAAATAAGAATGTCACAGTCCTTTACTACTCTTGTCATTCCAGCCATTAAATAAGAATGTCACAGTCCTTTACTACTCTTGTCATTCCAGCCATTAAATAAGAATGTCACAGTCCTTTACTACTCTTGTCATTCCAGCCATTAAATAAGAATGTCACAGTCCTTTACTACTCTTGTCATTCCAGCCATTAAATAAGAATGTCACAGTCCTTTACTACTCTTGTCATTCCAGCCATTAAATAAGAATGTCACAGTCCTTTACTACTCTTGTCATTCCAGCCATTAAATAAGAATGTCACAGTCCTTTACTACTCTTGTCATTCCAGCCATTAAATAAGAATGTCACAGTCCTTTACTACTCTTGTCATTCCAGCCATTAAATAAGTATGTCACAGTCCTTTACTACTCTTGTCATTCCAGCCATTAAATAAGTATGTCACAGTTCTTTACTACTCTTGTCATTCCAGCCATTAAATAAGTATGTCACAGTCCTTTACTACTCTTGTCATTCCAGCCATTAAATAAGTATGTCACAGTCCTTTACTACTCTTGTCATTCCAGCCATTAAATAAGTATGTCACAGTTCTTTACTACTCTTGTCATTCCAGCCATTAAATAAGTGTCACAGTCCTTTACTACTCTTGTCATTCCAGCCATTAAATAAGTATGTCACAGTTCTTTACTACTCTTGTCATTCCAGCCATTAAATAAGTATGTCACAGTCCTTTACTACTCTTGTCATTCCAGCCATTAAATAAGTATGTCACAGTCCTTTACTACTCTTGTCATTCCAGCCATTAAATAAGTATGTCACAGTCCTTTACTACTCTTGTCATTCCAGCCATTAAATAAGTATGTCACAGTTCTTTACTACTCTTGTCATTCCAGCCATTAAATAAGTGTCACAGTCCTTTACTACTCTTGTCATTCCAGCCATTAAATAAGTATGTCACAGTCCTTTACTACTCTTGTCATTCCAGCCATTAAATAAGTATGTCACAGTCCTTTACTACTCTTGTCATTCCAGCCATTAAATAAGAAAGTCACAGTCCTTTACAAATAAAGATCTGATACAAAGAAGTGACACAGTGCATGTCCAATAATGCTGCCATGTACGGTGCTACTTCTTTATGACATCATATGTATTAAGGCATAGGACATTATTTTTTTTTAAATATAGCTAACGGGCTGCAAAAAAATAAATGTAATTGCCCATTTTTTGTTCAGATTTTACTGGACACAGAGGTGGTTCTAGAACTTAAAGGGACATGAAACCCAGAATGTTACTTTCATGATTCATACAGAGCATGCAATTTTAAATAACTTTCTAATTTATTTCTATTATCTAATTTGTTTTGTTTTCTTTATATCCTTTGGTAAAAAGTATACCTAGGTAGGCCCAGAAGCTTCTGATTGGCGACTGCACATATATGCCTTTTGTCATTCGCTTTCAGCTAGCTCCCAGTAGTGCATTACTGCTCCTTCAACAAAGGATACCAACAGAATGAAGCAAATTAGATAATATAAGTAATTTTGAAAGTTGTTTAAAATGTCTTGCTCTATCTGATTCATGAAAGAACATTTTGGGTTTCATGTCCCTTTAATATTTGGGGGATCTAACCCAGCACCCCAATAGAACCACCACTGGCTGGATAGCCTGCGAAAACTCTAGACTGTCTAGTTAAATACAAAACACCATACATGCCTGGGGAACACTTCCCTGGTACACCTACTCCTGTTGTGGTTGGTAACTATGGTTGCCAGGTGTCCAGTATTCAATCGGACAGTCCACTATTTTAGCAGCATTAAATCTGTACAAAAATACTGGACACTTAAATGTTCAGTATTTTTAAAGACCCCTGTCAGCTAAATGTAAAGGACCTTCTATGCCTTTATGCATTAGAAATATGGCTCAAAAAGAAGTTACACAGTGCATTTTCTATTATATGTGTTACAGGCAACCATGGGGGTGTTCAATCATTGCTGGGTGTTTACTTCTGGCAGCCAAGGCGGTCACATCACTGCTCTGTACATGTGTTACTGGCAACCAAGGGGATAAAATGACTGCGTATTTGAGAAAATTATATGTGGTGGGATCAAGAGTGGGGCCTAAGTTTGAGCTTTTGGGCAGACATTGGGGCCGATTTATCATTTGTCTGGCGGACATGATCCACTGTAGCGATCATGTCCGCCGGACATTGATAACTGTCGACAGCATACGCTGTCTGCATTTATCATTGCACAAGCAGTTCTGGTGAACTGCTTGTGTAATGCCGCCCCCTGCAGATTCGCAGCCAAACGGGTGCTAGTAGGGGGTGTCTATCAACCCGATTACGGCGGATGAGTTAAGGGGCAGCAATCTTAAGGCTCATACGGAAACAGGGGTATTTGGCCCCATTCGGGCCATGATAAATCGGCCCCACAGTGTAAAACCAGCTACATCCCGTATCCAATCACCTAAAGGTTGTCCGGTATTTTTAAGAAGCACAGCTGGCAACCCTACATACAAATACCAGCTATGGGCGAGATTATGAGGGGAGCAGTAGTTTGCACTCATGCTCAAGCATTATAACTGCTATAAGTAATTTTTTGCTCTCAGAGATTAACGCTCATATTATGAGTTGAAAGTAAAAAGTTTGCTCTCTCATGTTCGTAATGTCATAGTAAAAAATAGACTTCAAAATCTCATTCCCCCATAGACTTCAATGGAGCTGAAAAAGTTGAAAAAATACCTAGCACCCACAAGTTGCGCAAACACGATTGCGGTTAATTAAAAGCGTAACATAGAAGATAATATTGCATCTTTCATAATTTAATGTTCTGCGCATAGTTGAATATGTTCTATTTATTCTTAAAGATGGATATTTGCACAGATATATATGTATACATATACATATTTATATATATATATATATATATATATATATATATATATATATATATATATATATATATATATACACAGTATATATATATATATATTTATATATATATATATACTAGATTATATATAGGTCTAGATATATACAGATATATATAGGAATATCTATTTAAAAATAAATAGAACATATTGCCCTTTGTGAAAAACACTTCAATGTGAGATATAAATAGTAATACACAGTTAAACACTTTTGAATATGCATAAATATGTTTTTCATGTTTTAATTCTCTTTAACTACAAAGGGCTCCAATGCACATATATATATACATATGTATTTAAGTGTTTATATGTCTGTAAATACGTATATACACATATAAATACATATTTACACACATATAAATATACATATACATATTTAGACACGTGGATGTATGTATCTCTATGTTAAAGCCCTTTGCAGTCTTTTTTTATAATAGGAGTAAATTGGAAAATCTTTTAAATTTGCCTGTAATGTTCTATCTGAATCCTGAAAGAACAAAAATAGCTTTCATATCCATTTAGTAGGTCCCATAGGATGTAACCTATAGTTTACTGCAAACATTTAACAATAAATGCTCTCAAGAATTAGAACATTATATTTTTTTATCAAGGCATAAATAATTTACTAGAAGTGCAAAAATTAATTCTTTATTATTCAGTTTGCAAACAAATACTGTAGCTATCCTCTTTCTTTGGCAATTTGTCACGCCGCGCTGTTGCTAGGGGCGCGGCGTCCTCTCCATGCTCGTTGCCTAGGGCTGTGTCGGCTCAGTATGCGTGTGGCACTGACGTCATCGCCGCACGCTCCTGATGCCGGCCGGTCTCTTGGCGCCTTGCCAAGGGTATTTAAATGGGCAGCAAACGACCTGTCACTGCCCAAGTATAGGTGCTACTTCGTGTGCTCCTGGGAGTGACAGATCATTTTCTGGATTTTACTTGTTTCTGAACCCTGCCTGTCTCACTACGCTAACTGGTTAACCCCTAAGCTGCTGGACTGATACTTGTTACTGAACCCTGCCTGTCTCACTACGCTAACTGGTTAACCCTAAATCTGCTGGACTGATACTTGTTACTTAACTTTGACTGTCTCACTATGCTAACTGGTTAACCCCTAAGCTGCTGGACTGATACTTGTTACTGAACCCTGCCTGTCTCACTACGCTAACTGGTTAACCCTAAATCTGCTGGACTGATACCTTGTTGCCGAAACCTTGCCTGTCTTACTACGCTACCTGGTTAACCCCTACTCTGCTGGACTGATACCTTGTTGCCGAATCCTTGCCTGTCTTACTACGCTACCTGGTTAACCCCTGATTTGCTGATCTGCTTTTCTGCTTGCTGTATCCTGTCTGCCTATTTGCCTTGTGCTGTCCTGCCTGTGGTGAGTGCTGCTCTCCTCGTTTTCCTGATATTCTCTGCTCTGGGATATTCCCTATCTTTCCGACTCGACGCCGGGATAACAAGACTACTGGCCGAGTTCGGTCTGATAGAGGAGTATCCCACGAGCCTCACACAATTACATTGATCTAACACCAGATATTTTATATCAAAAGTTAAATTTAAAATATCTAATAGCTGATTTCTAAGTATTAATAGAGCTGTTGTTCAAGTTCTCAATATACTGTAATTAAGACTTCTTTGTTTGTTGTTTGGTGTGTTACAGTATGATTAACTTGTTTTGTTTTACATCATATATGAAAATGTGAGGATTTTGAAGTTTACTTTTATGCTGTGTGGGTTACATTTTCCAAGAGAGGCTTGTCTGTTTATCTGAATAGTGGTCCTATTATAGATAGCTAGACCATTATGGCACTGACAAATGAGGCAAGTAGGCAACTTGGGAAATGGAGGCTTGCTCTGAAATAAGCATGGACATAACTGCTAGGGGTTTTTGGGTGACCCATTGTCTGCTATCATTAACAGATATTCTTTGTGTCCTCATATATAAATAAACAAACATATTTATTTCAGATATGTGCAGAACATCAGACCATTTAATTGTTTTAGGTAGGAACTCTTTTTTTATATCAAGAGCACTTGGAAATCAGGCAAAATCTTGAATCTTATGATATATGGAAACCTATAGTATGATATATGGAAACCTATAGTAATTCTGCTTACATACAAACCCAGTACAAAAAGAGTGGTGTCTTGCAGGGGAATAAAATATATTGTAATACTACAAATGTAAAGTGTTTTTACACTATAGGCAGGTTGTTTTGCCCTCGTTGGGGCTCTTCAGTATGATGTAGGTGCTATGTTATTGGACTCAAGCATTGATTTTAGGTTTACGGCTATATGCCAGCTTTGCTGATGATTACATTAATTTTCGTAGCCACACTTACAAAGCGTGAAATAAATCCTTGAGCAGAAAAGCAGCACCAACCATAGACAACCTGTTTGGCCAGTTTGGGGCTCACCCCTCCATTGTATTAATCTTAGGAAAAAACAAATATATTTATCTGTGCAAAATTGCAACACTTATAATTCAAAATCCATTTCAATATAATGGGCAGCCTTATAGTAAAGGGCGGAATGCTTGAGGACATCAGCATCAACCATAATGACTTGAGTGAGAAAAAGTCCCAAAGTAGCGAAATGGGCTGCCTATGGTTGATGCTGTGTTATTTCACAGTTTGCTACACTACTGGTTTAAACTGTCAGGAACATAAGGGTGCCATATTAAAAATGCATTTTTAATTAGTAATACACTCTGTGGGATAATTTGTATATTCTATTCATTGTATATTTATTCCTTGCAGAACTAATTAAATGACAGGTTTATCATACTCTATTAACAAAAATTCATTTATTTGGTACAATGGAAGTCCCTGCTCTAAAGGATTTCCATGGGTGTAAGTGTAGACCCTGTTCCAAGGAGTTTACAATCTAGTGTTTCAGTGATTTGCTCAAAGAGCTTACAATTTTGTATTTAGGGGGAACTTACCTCTGCATACTTACAGTGTAGAGAAATAAAAGAAATCCCTGACTGCACTCAGCATGTGACATAACACTAGTCCCTCTGAAATCTTCCTGCCACTGCCATAGAGTATTCCAGTCTTCGTTATACTGCTTGCCAGATATGAATCGGTCTGTGCCAATCTTGTAAGGATTTTTCATCCAATGCAGATGCAAAAAGAACTTAGGTGCATGACACACTGTACCTTATAATGCAGTATTTTTTCAGTTTCTTATCTGAGGTATAAAATACAGGACCGTCCCATGACCTATCAAATCCTGTGCTTCACTAGGACTCTCTGCTTCAATAATCCAATAGTAGTACTTGTCCCACTGCGACTGTAGACATTCAAGTTTAGTGTCACAGACATGGTAGTCTTTGTTATAGGGTGCTGCAGTTCTCAGATAAAATTGTAAACCAGCTGCCAGGTGCTTATAACTTAGTAGTATTATTGGTGTTCCTATGTCAAGGCATTGCATTCAGGATATAAGTGCAAATATATTAGTCATATCATTGTATTCTCTTTGCCAAGATCCTTAACATTATTACATTATACAGATATGTGCAGAGTGGATTTAAGCCATTCAATTTGATTTAATATCAGTTTATTAAAGTTATAGCAGTGTAAGTGTAATTATGCTTTATTGTTGGTGTTATGATTCAAGTTCTAGTGTCACAGAGATGATTTGTATATTTTATATGAATACGCCTTGAAAAGTACAGAAAGCTTTAAACAAACAGAACCAAATTAAAGCTAAAGATTTCTATGAAATGGGAAAGTAAAGGGAAAGCGCAACAGAAATGTGAGAAATGATCTGACCCGACTGAACATGTCTGTAGGCTCTTGGAGCAGGATTTGTATTACAATCTAGTGTGGTAATGAGCTGTCTTGCTCAAAGAGCTTACAAACTTGTTAATCTCAGAAAACCTTACCTTAGATTCTTACAGTTTAGTAATATAAAAATCCTTATAGGACATCTACCATCAGCGCGTATACTGCTGGCCAGATGCGCATCAGTCTGATCTTTATTTATTTCAGATGTCTTTTCTTCATCTGGGTCAAGCAGAACAAACAGCTGCATCAGATGCTGCACCGTACAGTACAGTGTTTAATTTGGGTCCCAGCACCAGTGAGTTTGCAGCTTGGAGACATCTGCCATCTGCACGTATACTGCTGGCCAGATGTGCATCAGTCTGATCTGACATTATTTCAGATCGCCAGTTGTCTTATCTTCATCCGGGTCAAGCAGCACAAACAGCTGTATCAGATGCTGCCCCTTACAATACAGTGTTTAATGAGGGTCCCAGCACCAGTGAGTGTGCAGCACATATATTGCAGACCCATGCCGTGGGGTTTATATTCTAGGCCTTTACTAGAAGTCCTTGCTTTAGAGCATTTGAAGACTAATGATGTAGTAATTCTTACCATCCTTTTAGCTGGTTTAAAGACTTTACTGCCAGCTGCAAGTCTTATAAAGATATGTAGCGGAAGCACAGAAAGGCATTGATGTGTCCTACAGTTATGGCTATAATACTTATAATGCTATAGTATGCTTAAAATAATTATTTTAAAAATTAAAATATTACATTTTTTGTATTTTTAAATAAAGGTGTGAAGATAATATTGATGATTATTACGTACAGATTGTATGCTATATTTTGTCAAATAAAAGCTAGATCACTGTGCTTAAGGAAGGATACGGAAAATAACGCCACAGTTTATAGGGAATCTCCCTAAATCCCTATTGTAAACGTAGAACACAAAAAGAAACTGTAAACGTAGAACACAAAAAAGTATCAGAACTGAGGCACTCAAAAAGCTTAATATATGCAGTATCCAGCTTTCAAATAGTTAAAAATAGGTATACTTAATGATAAAATACAGAAATAAAAAGGATTAAAAGCATATACATATAAAAAATGGGTAAATACAAAAAATCAATGTATATACACATATAGCTCAGCATACATATGAGAGGCAATTATAAAAAATGACAGCAGCAGAGTCCAATGGACAAATAATGAACGATATGGTATTTGGATATGGTATTTGGAAATTCAGGGACTCCTGATGCAAAGCAGCCACAAGGAAAGAGTGATCCAGAGCTCCTGTAATGAGACAGGGAATCCTTGTCACAAAGTATGAAAGTACAGGCACATAAGGTATTACTCAGTATTCACACCGGGTAAGGTGATAGCGTCCTCATTTGTATCAAAAGCGTCTTTAGCTGTTACAGGAGCTTCATGTGTGGCTTCCAACTTAAGCCAATCGCCATGCATAAAGCAGTTTCAGGAAGTTCAGCAAAGTTCAGCAAATCAGACTGCTTGTTTCAATTGCGGTTCTGTTCTTTAATATAGTGAGTGTGCTAACTATGGAAACCTAGATTCAAATAGTTCCAGAGAGGGAATCCACCTCTGTGCATCCTATGATGGACAGAACTAGGAATTCCTAGTTCTGAGTAACATCTTATTTGCCTATACTTTCATATTTTGTGACAAGGATTCCATCTCTCACTACAGGAGCTCCGGATCACTCTTTCCTTGTGGCTGCTTTGCATCAGGAGTCCCTGGATTTCCAAATTCCATATCGTTCATTATTTGTTCATTTGACTCTGCTGTTCTCATTTTTTTTAATTGCCTCTCATTTGTATGTTGAGCTATATGTGTATATACATTGATTTATTGTATTTACCCATTTTTTATGTAAATATGCTTTTAATCCTTTTTATTTCTGTCTTTTATCATTAAATATAACTATTTTCGACTATTTGAAAGCTGGATACTGCATATATTAAGCTTTTTGAGCGCCTCCGTTCTAATACTTTTTTGTGTGCCTTCACACAGTAAAGTTTCTTTTTGTGTTCTATGCTATGTTTTGTCTCAGAGTACTGGTGCCTGTAGGAACCTACAAAGTTGAAGCTATTACTTTTGTAATTTATTTGTATTATTTTACTATGTAAATAAAGATTACTTGGAATTATTTAATTACTGAGTTGGGGGTGATCATGGTAACACTACCTGTAGTTATTGATGTTTATACCTGCAGCTCCCACTGGATGCCATTTGTGTTGGAGGTAGTCACTGTTCTTCATACCAGCACATATTCAGAGCTGTGGTTGTAAAGCACTAGCTGTACTGTAATGTGCTAGCTGTGAAATAAAGATTTTAGATAACTAATATTTACATGTCAGTGATTACTGAAGTTTAGCAGGATCAGTCTGACAACTCTAGTAAAGTGAGCAGCAGTTATGAGGGTGGTGGCTTTGTGTTGTCAGTTGGTTTTGTGACATAACTGCTTCATCAATTAAGCCACTTCCCTAAGACTGTCACCATGACAACCAGGCATCACATTATACCATGACTGCCAGTTTAGCCTTTAGATATGTAATAAGTGTAGCTTTAACACAAGATGTTTAATTATGCATAATAAAACAACTTTGTAATATACTCATTATTTATTTTGCCCCTTTTCATGTAATTTAGCTATAATAATTGTACATTGAGTTGGAACTGCATCCTGCTAAGTTTTCAGAGCTAACTCTTTATCAAATATTTTCCTAATTGGCTTTAATAGACAACAATTCAGTTTATACTAACTTAATGGCAATGATTAACCTTGTCTGTACAAAAACACTGGGCACTTAAAGACCCCTGTCAGCTAAATGTAAAGGGCCTTCTAGACCTTTATGCATCAGAAATATGGTTCAAAAACAAGTTACACTGTGTATTTTCTATTATATGTGTTACAGGCAACCATGGGGGTGTTCACTCATTGCTGGGTGTTTACTTCTGGTAGCCAAGGGGTTTACATCACTACTACATACATGTGTTACAGGCAAGGGGATAAAATGACTGCTTAGTTGTGAAAAATATATGTGGTGGGATCAAGGGTGGGGCCTAAGGTTGAGCTTTTGGAGGTACATTGTATGAACCCAGCTACGTCCCATGTCCAGTCACCTATAGGTTGTTCTGTATTTTTATGGAGCACAGCTGGCAACCCTATTGGTAACACAATAACACTTTGCAATCTGTTTTGCATTATTGTTGTTTTCTTTATACTGTTCACTTGATTAGTCAGTTCAAATGATAACAAACAGAACTTGGAATGTTTAGGCCTCTTTTATCTAAATGTCTCTGGGCTTGGAACTTCTGTAAGAAATCTCACCAGTACTCTGAAGAACCTGTTGGAATTCTCTAAATGCAATTAATTATTAAAGGGACAGTCAAGTCCAAAAAAAACTTTCATTTTTCAAATAGGGCATGTAATTTTAAACAACTTTCCAATTTACTTTTATCAACAATTTTGCTTTGTTCTCTTGGTATTCTAGTTGAAAGCAAAGCTAGGGAGGCACATATGATAATTTCTAAGCCCTTGAAGGCCGCCTCTATTTTATTTACTTTTCACAGCAGGGGAGAGCAAGCTCATGTAGGCCATATAGATAGCATTGTGATCACGCCCGTGGCTAGTGGCAGACACTGCACTAATTGGCTAAAATGCAACTATATGCAAAATAACTAAAAGTCATGTGATTAGGGGCGGTCAGAAGATGCTTAGATACAAGTTAGTTAAAGAAGTAAAAAGTGTATTAATATAACAGTGTTGGTTTTGCAAAAAACTGGGGAATGGGTAATAAAGGGATTATCTATCTTTTTAAACAACAAAAATTCTGGTGTTGACTGTCCCTTTAAGCTTGTCCCTGCATCTAAGTATGTGAAGGAGATTCATATGTTACAATAGGGCTCACAAAAAATCCTAGTTTAAAAAAAATATATATATATATTTTAAACATATAGATGAAATATTGTAATAATACAGACCCAGTAAACATTATGGGCTAGATTAATATAAATATATATATTTTTTTAATAAGGGTTCAAAGGTATGAGGTATTAGGCCATGTATTTGACTGCAAAGGGCTATAATATATGTGTGTCTAAATAATAATTCTATAATAATATTTAATAATGTGTTTTACTGTTTATTTACTGTAAATATTTCACATTCCAATGCTCTTCACATACAGGAAAATTTTATTTTTATTTTAAATATATATATTTATAATATCTGTATATACCTATATATCTATCCCTAGAGATATACATTTCACATTAACATTATATATATATATATATATATATATATATATATATATATATTTAAAATACATATATATATATATATATATATATACTGTATATATTTAATAAGTAAAAAAAAATGAATGGGAAGAACATTGGAATGTAAAATGTGTAAGACATGTGAGTACTTAAAAACTGGCTCCAATTTTTCATCATTTGTAACTGGGCAAACATTTAACACTAGGGGGTAGATTTACCAAGCAGCGGATGCTGCTATCTACCCCTGTACTTTCCGGAAAGGTAAGTTAAGAAGCAGCAGTCATAAAACCGCTGCTCCTTAATTTGTCGGCCACCTCTGAGGCGGCGGACAGCAATCAGCCTGATCGGATATGATTGATACCCCCTGCTAGCAGCCGATTGACCGCGAAAGTGCAGGGGGCGGCATTGCACAAGCATTTCACTAGAAGTGCTTGTGTAATGATAAATGCCAACCGTGTTTGCTGTCGGCCTTTATCGATGTGCGGCGAACATTGATAAATCTACCCCTAGGGGTTATATCAATATTGTTCCTTATATCTTATTGAATGCTCACATCATTCAAAACAATATATGGGAATGACTACACGTGATGTTCACACTAGAATACGTGAGCATTTGGGGTACATCGCAAATGAAAACCGCTGCTCTAAACTTGCACGGCATTTCATAGATATACATAATGGTAATGTATATTCCTTTAAATGGAATGCTAAAGAGATTGTTAACAACCTTACAAGAGGTGGTGACAAGTGGAGCATTCTTGCTAGACAGGAGGTCTATTGGATACATAAAATAAATACCTTGACACCAAATGGTTTTAACTCTGAAAATTACATAATTAATTTTTGGGAATAACAGATATATTTAATTACTTTCCATTATGGTTCAGTGTTTAAACTTGTTACTAACTATTAAAAGGCACATATGTATTTTCACATAGATGTTGTTCAGAGTATAATGTTGAGTATACTATACTATATAACATATGGGACTATTTAATTTGTTTGCGCTTTGTCCATCCTTCTTCCTTTTGCCTTGAGTAATCGAATCATGAGACTTGAGAGATGTATAAGTAAGTATATGAAGGGTTAAAGGGACAGTCTACACCAGAATGTTTATTGTTTTAAAAGATAGATAATCCCTTTATTACCCATTTCCCAGTTTTGCATAACCAACACAGTTATAATAATATACTTTTAACCTCTGTGATTATCTTGTATCTAAGCCTCTGCAAACTGCCCCTTTTTTCAGTACTTTTGACAGACTTGCAGTCTAGCCGATCAGTGCCTGCTCACAGATAACTTCTCGTGCACGAGCACAGTGTTATCTATATGAAATACGTGAACTAACACCCTCTAGTGGTGAAAAACTGTTAAAATGCAATCTGAAAGAGGTGGGCTTCAAGGTCTAAGAAATTAGCATATGAACCTCCTAGGTTAAGCTTTCAACTAAGAATACTAAGAGAACAAAGCAAAATTGGTGATAAAAGTAAATTGGAAAATTGTTTAAAATTACATGCTCTATCTGAATCATGAAAGTTTATTTTAGCCTAGACTGTCCTTTTAATGTTGTTCTCTCCATTTCTACAATGAAGGGGTGGATTTTGATATGGACCAATAACAATTGTGTTAATCTTTTAAAAGTTTGCTGCACCTGATGTGATGTATGGTCTATGATTATGCCAGTGTGTTGCAGAAACGCGCTAGACTGTTACCTTGTATTTGGAGTTCTGTCTTTGTGAACTTTCAAGTTATCTTCGATAAAGATTTTCTGAATGTTTTAAAGGCTTTTCTGATTGGAACTCTTTTTGTTAAATGTAAAATGTGCGTAATGCGCTTCAGGTTTTGCACTTTAGGTCTAACACACTGTCTGGTTAGCGCACTTGAAGAATTAGTTATCTTAATGCGCATTATGTAATTACTAAAAATAAAATATTAAAAAATAATAATAATTATGAATAGTTATAAATAGTGCATTATTATTTTTCAATATTTTATATTTAATAGATACATAACAACCATTAATATAACTCATGTTGGGTTAGTGCATGTGAAGAATTAGTGTACTCCTGTCAGGTTTGCACATAGGGAAACAAATTTAAAAAGGAACAGGATGAAATGTAATAACATGCACCTAGATTACGAGTTTTGCTTTGCGGCTTCTAATGCTGTTTTGAACAGCCAATAGGATTTCAGAAGCTCTCATCCTATTGGCTCATTTGAATTTAAAGAATCAAATCAGCCAATAGGAATGCAAGGGACGCCATTTTAAATTGGCTACCTTGCATTCAACTTCAGTGTACGGCGGCGACTGTATGAAGAGGACGCTCCGCGCAGGATGGGATCAGCTTCCAGGATGGCTCCACTTCACACTGCCGGGATCAAGATAGAAGACGCCCCCGGGATGGATGAAGACCTTGCCGTCTGGATGAAGGCCTCGCTGCCTGGATGGAGATGGATGTCCGAACTTCAGAATCCGTGAGTAGATCTTCTGGGGTTAGTGTTAGGTTTTGGGTGAATTTTTTTTTTAGGTTAGTGATGGGCACTTGGAAAAGAGCTGAATGCCCTTGTCGAGGTCAATGCCCATAAAATGCCCCTTTTGGGTGCAATGGGTAGCTTATTTTTTTTTTAGAATTAGGTTTTTTATTTTTGGGGGTTGGTTGAGTGGTGGGTTTTACTGTTGGGGGTACTTTGTATTTTTTTACAGGTAAAAGAGCTGATTTCTTTAGGGCAATGCCCTACAAAAGGCCATTTTAAGGGCAATTGGTAGTTTATTGTAGGTTAGGGGTGTTTTTTTGGGGGGGCTTTTTTATTTTTATAGGGCTATTAGATTAGGTATAATTGTTTTTATTTTTGATAATTTCGTTTATTTTTTGTAATCTGTGTTTTTTATTTTTCGTAATTTAGTGTTAATTATTTTTTGTAATTTTAGATTTTTGTAATTTTTTTATTAGTGTTAGTTTTTTTAATTTACATATTTTAATTGGTAGTATTTTTTATTTTATTAGAATAGAAAGGTTAGGTTAATTTATCATTTAATGTAAGGTTTATTTTTATTTCACAGGTAAATTTTTATTTATTTAAAATAGAGTTATATTGTAATTTAAATTTAAAGATTTAAAGTTGGGGGGTGTTAGGTTTAGGGGTTAATATTTTAATTTAGTGTTTTGCGATGTGGGGGGCGGCGGTTTATGGTGTTAATAGGTTTATTTAGTGGCAATGTGGGAGGCCTGGAGGTTTAGGGGTTAATAACTTTATTTAGTGACGGTGATGTCGGGGAGCGGCAGAATAGGGGTTAATAACTTTATTATAGTGGCGGCGATGTATGGGAGCAGCGGAATAGGGGTTAATAACTTTATTATAGTGGCAGCGATGTCCAGAAGCGGCGGAATAGGGGTCAATAACTTTATTATAGTGGCGGCGATGGCGGGGTGAGGAGAATAGGGGTTAATAACTTTATTATAATGGCGGCGATGTCGGGGAGGGATGATTAGGGGTTAATAACTTTATTTAGTGTCTGCAATGTCGGGGGCGGCGGATTAGGGGTGTTTAGACTTGGGGTTTATGTTAGGGTGTTAGGTTTAAACGTAACTTTTTTCCCCATAGACATCAATGGGGTTGCGTTACGGCGATCGCCATTCCGCACTTCAGGTGTTAGTTTTTTTTCTAACACTCTCTCCCCATTGATGTCTATGGGGAAAGGCATGCACAAGCTCGTTTTCTCAGCCCTTGGCTTTTGTGCGGTATGGAGCTTAACGCCACCATATCGCACGCACAAGGAGGCTTTTCAGAAACTCGTAATGGCAGCACTATGGGGGTTAAATAACACAACATGTGTTGCATTCATTTTGCACCCTGTTTAGCGCAAAACTTTTAATCTAGGTGAATATCTAGAATATCTAGTATTCCCAGAGAATATTCCTCCATTCTTCACAAATACGCTACAGTTTCTATCACCATCTGCATGGAGATGTGAGTATCTTTCAACCGATTTCTAGCTATAACCAACTTGGTGGCAAGTAAAATGAGAATGCATAAGATTTTAGCAGGTTTGTGTAGTCCATCTAGTCCCAAGTGAAAAGAGCTGTATCAACTTTAAGTTTCTGAACTAGTCCCAATTGTCAAAGGATACTGCTGATCTGAGACCATAGCCTCCTTAATTTACTGCAACCCCACCAAATATGCATTTGTGTCCCAAGCTGCATACACCCTCTCCAACAGGTAGCCGGTTTCTGGGGAAACATCTTATGAACTCTCACCGGTACTCTGTACCACCTTAAGAGTAATTTAATAAAGAGTTCATATAAGGTGGCTCAGGGGACTGCACTTTTGTTGCCTGTATTGCCCTTTGCCAGTCTGTCTCTGTGCCATCAAACCATCTCTTTCTCCCACTCTAGGTTGTCATAAGATTTACTAAAGGTGGGGGAATTCACAATAGTCTGATAGTGAATGGTTAATGCCTTATGGAGGGGTCTACATGCAAGCTATCTCTGCTCCCAATGTGTCAACCCTCTTAGGTTCTGCCTTGGAAACCCCCAGGAAAGGATCATGAAGACCAATCTAAAGTACTCAAAGCAGAGTTTCTTAGGGATATCATAATCTACATGGGTCAAAGCAGAAAGTGCCAAACCCTCATTCCCATATAGATCCTGTATCTTTCTGAGCCCGAAGGAGCGCAAACTTTGTGGGTGAGAGTTGGAGAGACAAAGCAGTAATGCTTTAATAGAGCGCACAAGTGAAGGGTGGGGTGCAATCTGCCCAATATGTCTAAGCTCTCTCCAGATCTTAAGGCACGCTCTGAGGAAAAGGCCATTTTAAGGGCTATTGGTAGTTTATTGTAGGTTAGGGGTGTTTTTTGGGGGGGCTTTTTTATTTTTATAGGGCTATTAGATTAGGTATAATTGTTTTTATTTTTGATAATTTCGTTTATTTTTTGTAATCTTAGTGTTTTTTATTTTTCGTAATTTAGTGTTAATTATTTTTTGTAATTTTAGATTTTTGTAATTTTATTCTTAGCGTTAGGTTTTTGTAATTTAGATATTTTAATTGGTAGTATTTTTTATTTTATTAGAATAGTAAGTTTAGGTTAATTTATCATTTAATGTTTATTTTTATTTCACAGGTAAGTTTTTATTTATTTAAATAGAGTTATATTGTAATTTAAATTTAAAGTTAGGGGGGTGTTAGGTTTAGGGGTTAATATTTTAATTATAACACAATCTCAAGATTAAATACTTTTATCTAGTAACTATGCTTATGCACTGAAGATCAGATAGATATATTAACAATTTTAGCAAACCTTTGCACAATGTATGTAACTTATCTGACACACCTACCTAATATTTTAATTTAGTGTTTTACGATGTGGGGGGGGGGGCGGCGATTTATGGGGTTAATAGGTTTATTTAGTGTCGATGTGGGAGGCCGGAGGTTTAGGGGTTAATAACTTTATTTAGTGACGGCGATGTAGGGGAGCGGCGGAATAGGGGTTAATAACTTTATTACAGTGGCAGCGATGTCTGGGAGTGGCGGAATAGGGGTCAATAACTTTATTATAGTGGCGGTGATGTAGGGGAGCGGCGGAATAGGGGTTAATAACTTTATTATAGTGGCAGCGATGTCCGGGAGCGGCGGAATAGGGGTCAATAACTTTATTATAGTGGCGGCGATGGCGGGGTGCGGAGAATAGGGGTTAATAACTTTATTTAGTGTCTGCGATGTCGGGGGCGGCGGATTAGGGGTGTTTAGACTAGGGGTTTATGTTTGGGTGTTTTTTTCCCCCATAGACATCAATGGGGTTGCGTTACGGCGATCTCCATTCCGCACTTCAGGTGTTAGTTTTTTTTCTAACACCCTCTCCCCATTGATGTCTATGGGGAAAGGCATGCACAAGCACGTTTTCTCAACCCTTGGCTTTTGTGCGGTATGGAGCTTAACGCCACCATATCGCACGCACAAGGAGGCTTTTCAGAAACTCGTAATGGCAGCGCTATGGGGGGTTAAATAACACAACATTTGTTGCGTTCGTTTTGCACCCTGTTTAGCGCAAAACTTGTAATCTAGGTGAATATCTGTCTCTGTGCCATCAAACCATCTATTTCTCCCACTCTAGGTTGTGATAAGATTTACTAAAGGTGGGAGAATTCAAAATAGTCTGATAGTGAACGGTTAATGCCTTATGGAGGGGTCTACATGCAAGCTATCTCTGCTCCCAATGTGTCAACCCTCTTAGGTTCTGCCTTGGAAACCCCCAGGAAAGGATCATGAAGACCAATCTAAAGTACTCAAAGCGGAGTTTCTTAGGGATATCATAATCTACATGGGTCAAAGCAGAAAGTGCCAAACTCTCATTCCCATATAGATCCTGTATCTTTCTGAGCCCGAAGGAGCGCAAACTTTGTGGGTGAGAGTTGGAGAGACAAAGCAGTAATGCTTTAATAGAGCGCACAAGTGAAAGGTGTGGTGCAATCTGCCCAATATGTCTAAGCTCTCTCCAGATCTTAAGGCACGCTCTGAGGAGAGGGTTGCTGACCCACTTCAAAATATCTGCATGTTGGGGAATCCATAAAAGGCCCTCCAACTACACGTTTGCAGGTAATATAGCCTGTACAAGCTGTCTCCATCTGGTATCTTAATTTTTGATCCCCCAAGGCGATATGTGAGATAGCATTGTAGCCTTATAATAGAATACGTTAGGGGCCGCCAAACTGATACATCTAATTGGTTTCTGTAGCTGTTGCATCAAGATCCTTGGGAGTTTCCCCTGCCAAATAAAATGGTTAAATATATATTGAAAAATATTCAGTAAATAGGCAGGAACAGGGAGTGGTATACATTAGCCCCCACTCTTGATCCCAAAATCTATCTTTCACCAACAAGCAATTATTTTAACCCTTAGCTGCCAGTAATGTACAAATCCACACGTTTACCTTATTGGATGCCAGTTATAAGAGTTGCCAGCTGTCCTCCACGTGAATAATGGACAAGCTGTTGTTGACGTGGCACAAGTAGTAGGTGGGGTTACAAATGGCATCACCCTTCCCCACTTGGATGAAGACTTCTGCCGGCTTGGATGAGGACTTCTGCCCGCTTGGATGAAGACTTCTGCCATCTGGATGAGGATGGATGTCCGGTCTTTCAAAACTGTAAGTGGATCGTCGGAGGTTAGTGTTAGGTTTTTTAAGGGTTTATTAGTTGGGTTTTATTTTTAGCTTAGGGTTTGGGCAATGTAAAAGAGTGAAATGCCCTTTTAAGGGCAATGCCGTTCCAAATGCCTTTTTCAGGGCAATGGTTAGCTTAGGTTTATTTAGATAGGTTTTTATTTGGGGGGTTTGGTTGGGTGGTGGGTTTTACTGTTGGGGGTGTTTGTATTTTTTTTACAGGTAAAAGAGCTGATTTATTTGGGGCAATGCCCCGCAAAAGGCCCTTTTAAGGGCCATTGGCAGTTTAGTGTAGGCTATGTTTTTTTTTTATTTTGAGTGGGATTTTTTATTTTGATAGGGCTATTAGATTAGGAGTAATTCGTTTTTATTTTTGATAATTTAGTTTTTTATTTTGTGTAATTTAGTGTTTATTTTTTTGTAATTTAGATAATTGTATTTTATTAATTTAATTTATTTTATTGTAATGTTAGGTTTTAGTATAAGGCAGGTTAGGTTTTATTTTACAGGTAACTTTGTATTTATTTTAACTAGGTAGTTAGTAAATAGTTAATAACTATTTACTAACTAGTCTACCTAGTTAAAATAAATTAAAACTTACCTGTGAAATAAAAATAAAACCTAAGCAAGCTACAATATAACTATCCTATATAATAAAAGGCCAAGTGTGTTTGTCCGAAGCTGTCATGCGCAGTAGAGACTGCGCGCAAGGAAAAACACACCTGGCCTTCTAACTGACCTGGCGTCGTGTGGTGGAGTAGGCGTGGCTGGGGCGGGGTGCAACGTGGGCGTGACCGGGTGTGACATGGGCGGGGCCGGGCGTGACGCGGGCCTGGCGTGACCAGATGCCGGGGCTGCAGAGAGACAGAGAGCTCTAAAGAGGGGGGATAGAGAGAACAGAAGAGGGGGGGATAGAGAGAGGGAGAGACAGCAAAAGAGAGAGGGGGGAGAGAGACAACAAAAGAGAGGGGGGAGAGAGACAGCAAAAGAGAGAGGGGGAGAGAGACAGCAAAAGAGAGGGGGGAGAGAGACAGCAAAAGAGAGAGGGGGAGAGAGACAGCAAAAGAGAGGGGGGAGACAGCAAAAGAGAGGGGGAGAGAGACAGCAAAAGAGAGAGGGGGAGAGAGACAGCAAAAGAGAGGGGGGAGACAGCAAAAGAGAGGGGGGAGAGAGACAGCAAAAGAGAGAGGGGGAGAGAGATAGCAAAAGAGAGGGGGAGAGAGACAGCAAAAGAGAGGAGGGAGAGAGACAGCAAAAGAGAGGGGGAGAGAGACAGCAAAAGAGAGGGGGGAGAGAGACAGCAAAAGAGAGGAGGGAGAGAGACAGCAAAACAGAGGGGGAGAGAGACAGCAAAAGAGAGGGGGGAGAGAGACAGCAAAAGACAGGGGGGAGAGAGACAGCAAAAGAGAGGGGGGAGAGAGACAGCAAAAGAGAGGAGGGAGAGAGACAGCAAAACAGAGGAGGGAGAGAGACAGCAAAAGAGAGGGGGGAGAGAGACAGCAAAAGAGAGGGGGAGAAAGCACAAAAGAGAGGGGGGAGAGAGACAGCAAAAGAGAGGGGGAGAGAGAGACAGCAAAAGAGAGGGGGAGAGAGAGACAGCAAAAGAGAGGGGGAGAGAGCACAAAAGAGAGGGGGGAGAGTGTACAAAAGAGAGGGGGGAGAGTGCACAAAAGAGAGAGGGAGAGAGCGCAAAAGAGAGGGGGAAGAGAGACATCAAAAGAGAGGGGGGAGAGAGACAGCAAAAGAGAGGGGGGAGAGAGACAGCAAAAGAGAGGGGGAGAGAGCACAAAAGAGAGGGGGGAGAGAGACAGCAAAAGAGAGGGGGGAGAGAGACAGCAAAAGAGAGGGGGGAGAGAGACAGCAAAAGAGAGGAGGGAGAGAGACAGCAAAAGAGAGGGGGGAGAGAGAGAGACAGCAAAAGAGAGGGGGGAGAGAGCACAAAAGAGAGGGGGAGAGTGTACAAAAGAGAGGGGTGAGAGTGCACAAAAGAGAGGGGGAGAGAGCGCAAAAGAGAGGGGGAGAGAGCGCAAAAGAGAGGGGGAAAAGCGCAAAAGAGAGGGAGAGAGACAGCAAAAGAGAGGGGGAGAGAGCACAAAAGAGAGGGGGGGGAAAGCGCAAAAGAGGGGGAGAGAGCACAAAAGAGAGGGGGGAGAGAGCACAAAAGAGAGGGGGGAGAGAGCACAAAAGAGAGGGGGGAATAGAGGGCACAAAAGAGAGGGGGAGAGAGAGCACACAAGAGAGGGGGGGAGAGAGCACAAAAGAAAGGGGGGAGAGAGCGCAAAAGAGAGGGGGAGAGAGCGCAAAAGAGAGGGGGAGAGAGTGCAAAAGAGAGGGGGAAGAGAGCACAAAAGAGAGGGAGGAGAGAGCACAAAGGAGAGGGGGAAGAGAGCACAAAAGAGAGGGGGGAGAGAGCACAAATGAGAGGAGAGAGAGAGCAAACGAGAGGAGAGAGAGAGCAAACAAGAGGAGAGAGAGAGCAAACAAGAGGGGGGAAGAGAGAGCAAACGAGAGGGAGAGAGACAGCAAAAGAGGGGGAGAGAGAGAGAGCAAAAGAGAGGGAGAGAGACAGCAAAAGAGAGGGGGAGAGAGAGAGCAAAAGAGAGGGGGAGAGAGAGAGCAAAAGAGAGGGGGAGAGAGAGTAAAAGAGAGGGGGAGAGAGAGTAAAAGAGAGGGGGGAGAGAGAGTAAAAGAGATGGGAGAGAGAGAGAGAGAGAGAGAGAGAGAGAGAGAGAGAGAGTAAAAGAGAGGGGAGAGAGAGCAAGGGGTGGGACCGCTGTACTGCAAAAAATGGCCCGTGTACTCAGGCTTTAGGACTAGTTAGTTATATTGTAGCTAGCTTAGTTTTTTTTTTTACAGGTAAGTATTTAGTTTTAAATAGAAATTATTTAGGTAATAATTGTAAGTTTAATTTAGATTTATTTTAATTATATTTAAGTTAGGGGGGGTTAGGGTTAGACTTAGGGTTATGTTAGGGTTAGGGTTATGCTTAGGGTTAAGTTTAGGGGTTAATATATTTATTTAGTGTTAGTGATGTGGGAGGCCAGAGGTTTAGGGGTTAATAACTTTAGTATAGTGGCGGCGACATTGGGGGTGGCAGATTAGAGGTTAAAAACGGTAATGTAGGTGGCGGCGATATCTGGAGCGGCAGATTAGGGGTTAATAGTTTTATTTAGGTGGCGGCAATGTTAGGTCAGCATATTAGGGGTTAATAACATTATGTAGGTTGCGGCGATGGTAGGCGCAGTAGATTAGGGGTGTTTAGACATGGTTTTTATGTTAGGGTGTTAGGTTTAAACGTAACTTTTTCTTTCCCCATAGACATCAATGGGGCTGCGTTACGGAGATTTTGTTTCCGCGATCACAGGTGTTAGGCTTTTTTATAGCCGACTCTCCCCATTGATGTCTATGGGGAGATCTTGCACAAGCATGTCAAAACACTGCTTGTATTTGGGTGAGGTATGGAGCTCAATGCAACCATATCGCCCGCGCAAGCCGGGTTTTACAAAACCTGTAATAGCAGCGCTTTAGGGAGGTGAGATAACGACGCTTTTGTGGCGGTCGTTAATTTTCCAATAGCGCTCAAAACTCATAATCTAGCCGATACACAGCAGTGAGTTGACCCACCCTTGACTTTCAGTAGCACATATCGAGCAAAAATGTTACCCTGATAACTACCAGTAAAATTTAGCTGCTACTCCAGGGACTTTAAAAAAATGGACAATTAATTATCCAGCATTATCTATATATTTTACTGGATAACTTGCTAAAATACTGGACTGTCTGGTTAAATACTGGACACCTGGCAATCCTATTAGTATGTTCTAAGTATATAGATGGCACATGAAACGGCAGGGATCTGATGTGATCAAATTTGTGGGGTCCATAAAATAAGTTTATTTGCTTTTAAATACATGGGCTTATCATCCCTGAGAAGAACAACTCAATTGTAATATAAACTGCAAAGTATTAGGGCCAAATTACATCAGGGGCGTATTTTGGCCTAGGCAAACAAAGCACTTGCCTAGGGTGGCAGATTGGGAGGGGGCAGCACCTTTTTTGTGACTATATTTGTAAGAAGCTTACAGTTATTTTAGAATTATTATACAAGTATATAATGGGAGAACTTACATTTTAGGCTGCCCATAGAACTTATAGTTTAGCGGTAGCTCTGAACCTTTCTTTTATTCAGTTAACTATTGCCTTTAGTTATGTTGGCTTTCAGCACTTAGTATTGTGTTTGAGGGAAGTATTGTTTCAAGAAATCTGTTTATATATATATATATATATATATATATATATATATATTGCAGCAATAGATAGATGTATGTGTGTGTATGCATGTGCACACATGTGTAGGTGTATAAGTCTGTGACTGTGTGTGTGTGAACAATTTGTTTGGAAATGCCTTGAAAAAAAATTCATATTACTTCCTGACCATAAAATATTATAGCCAAAAAAGGCCTAATACTCTGCGGGATAGGGGGGCAGTAGAATTTTGAGTTCTAACTGGGAGTGGTATTTTGCCTTTCCGCTAGGGGCTAATTGCGCTAGAAGTAAACTTTTTGCACTCGTCGGGTGGCGCTGGTATTATGAGTTAGAAGTTAAAAGTTATAGCTTTTACGCTAACCCGACCAGCGCAAACAGCTTACTTCTAATGCAATTAGAATGTCGCTCAAACTATAACCTATTCCCCCATAGAAGTCAATGGAGAAAAAAATTGGGGGGAAAAAACTTCCTGACTTGCATATTTTCATATGCGCAAGTCCGATCGCATATTCTAATATGCTTTTACATGTTTTCATCTACCTAACGGCAAAGGGCTCCAATGCACTTATAAATATGTCTATATGTCTATATATGTGTACTTATATGTATTTATGTGTTTATATGTCTGTAAATACATATAAACATAAATACATATAAACATAAAATTAAGGATGCACAAGCAAGTGGATTAAAATTGAAATTTGGTGAAAGAGTGAGTTGTAATATTATTTATGTCATAATATGTAATTTTGTAAGTTCTTTATTTTCAGGATCCTGAAATAAAAATAAAATCACAATATTGTGACAGCAAAAAATCTATTTTTTCATCTCGTGCATAAAACATATAAATTCAGCACTTGACAACAATATTCTTACAACACTGACACAATGTAACAAATATACGCTAGAGTTTCTTCCTGTCTGTTGTGTACTCCCTTCCCCAGACTCATGTGCTTATAAACACTGATTTGACACTTTAAAAGCAAATATCATATGTGATATATCACCCATAAACCTGATCAACACAACATGAAATTTGTATACAAGAGATTTTTTTATAACATAAATCCCTTGCAACAGAATATAGTGTCTTATTCGCGACAGGTTTTTTCTATTACACTGTTCAGGATAGTATGACACCCAGAGACAGAGTTAAAGAACCATTAAACTTGACATTTCAACAACCCATAAAATGTTTCATTATTGCAAGTGAAACATTATTGCAATATACATTCATTATTTATTTTGCTGCCTTTTGTTGTAAAATACATATTAAAAATGTGTTTGTTTACTTTCTCACAGGGAGGCATGGGTTAATACAATTTATGTGAGCTTTTGTTTACTTTTCCATCCTTCCCTAAACTTCTATGGTATCACATGCTTTTAAAATGTGGATTATCAGTTTTACATCAACAATCATAATAGACAAATTATTCTTTGCAATAGTAACCAAGTTGATTCAGCGCTAACCCACCTTAAGGGAATACAAGCATGCAGGCTATCCCAGTCTGCACATGTGCAAACAGAGTTTGTGCTATATCTGAATATTAGTTTGTGATTGGTTAGCAAGGGTTCTTTTGTTCTGGGGGACAGGGAAATCTGTCAAACCAATATACTCATCTGACAAAATAAAGCTGCAGTTATAAATTATACAGGTGAAACTCGAAAAATTTGAATATTGTGCAAAAGTTAATTTATTTCACTAATGCAACTTAAAAGGTTAAACTAATATATGAGATAGACTCATTACATGCAAAGCAAGATAGTTCAAGTTGTGATTTGTCATAATTGTGATGATTATGGCTTACAGATTATGAAAACCCCAAATCCACAATCTCAGAAAATTAGAATATTACATGCAATCAATAAAACAAGAATTGTACATACCTGTAGAACAATATCGGACCTCTGAAAAGTATAAGCATGCATACTGTATGTACTCAGTACTTGGTTTGGGCCCCTTTTGCAGCAATTACTGCCTCAAAGCGGTGTTGCATGGAAGCTATCAGCCTGTGGCACTGCTGAGGTGTTATAGAAGACCAGGATGCTTCAATAGCGGCCTTCAGCTCTTCTGCATTGTTCGGTCTCATGTCTCTCATCTTTCTCTTGGCAATGCCCCATAGATTCTCTATGGGGTTCAGGTCAGGCGAGTTTGCTGGCCAATCAAGCACAGTAATCCCACGGTCATTGAACCAGGTTTTGGTGCTTTTGGCAGTGTGGGCAGGTGCCAAGTCCTGCTGGAAAATGAAGTCAGCATCCCCATAGAGCTCGTCTGTGGAAGGAAGCATGAAGTGCTCCAAAATCTCCTGGTAGATGGCTGCGTTGACCCTGGACTTAATGAAGCACAGTGGACCAACACCAGCAGATGACATGGCTGCCAAAATCAACACAGACTGTGGAAACTTCACACTGGACTTCAAGCATCTTGCAGTGTGTGCCTCTCCATTCTTCCTCCATACTCTGGGTCCTTGGTTTCCAAATGAGATGCAAAATTTGCTCTCATCAGAAAAGAGGACTTTGGACCACTGAACAACAGACCAGGTCTGTTTTTTTTTAGCCCAGATAAGACGCTTCTGACGTTGTTTGTTGTTCAGGAGTGGCTTGACAAGAAGAATACGACATTTGAAGCCCATGTACAGGATCCGTCTGTGTGTGGTGGCTCTTGTGAAAGTCCCCAACACTTTTGAATGGCCTTTTCCTGACAATCCTCTCCAGGCTGTGGTCATCCCTGCTGCTTGTGCACCTTTTTCTTCCACACTTTTCCCTTCCACATAACTTTCTATTAATGTGCTTTGATACAGCACTTTGGGAACATCCAACTTCTTTTGCAATTACCTTTTGAGGCTTTCTCTCCTTATGGAGGGTGTCAATGATGGTTTTCTGCACAACTGTCAGGTCAGCAGTCTTTCCCATGATTGTGATTCCTACTGAACCAGACTGAGAGACCATTTAAAGGCTCAGGAACCCTTTGCAGGTGTTATGGCTTAATTAGCTGATTAGAGTGGGACACTTTGAGCCTAGAATATTGCACCTTTTCACAATATTCTAATTTTCTGAGATTGTGGATTTGGGGTTTTCATGAGCTGTAAGCCATAATCTTGACAATTATGACAAATCACGGCTTGAACTATCTTGCTTTGCATGTAATGAGTCTATCTCATATATTAGTTTCACCTTTTAAGTTGCATTAGTGAAATAAATGAACTTTTGCACAATATTCAAATTTTTCGAGTTTCACCTGTATATGAAGGTTTATAATTATGTAATTTACAATTTGTGTTTAGTGTCATTTTAATTTTATCTTGTTTCTCTGATGATATATATATATTTTTCCTACCAGCCCTCCACAGACAGAAGACCAACCGAGACACCTAAAAACCCCTCCAAGATCTTCTGGGGTTTCCTTGCTACAGCTCTGCTCTTTGCTATTGTTGGAATAAGTGTGGTTGGAATTCTGGGCTGGAAGGACAGTCGGACAAAGGTAACAAATATAATGATAATATGTGAAGTGGGGACAAATATTATGATGAGGCCAAACTGGGGATAAATTTATTGATAGGGCTAAAAAAACATGCAGTGTGGAGAAATATAATGCATGTACCAAACAACATCTGGCAGGGAGCAAAGGGACATCTGGTGTAACAGCAAAGTTAATGAAAAGGACAAATAACATCTGGATTCAGGACGAATATAACAATACAAATATAATAATATGGCCATTTAAAATCTGGAGTGGGTATAAATATGAGAAAAGGGCCAGTTAACATCTGGAGTGAGGTCAAATACAACATTTTGGCTATTTAAAGTGATAGTAAATCCTAGCGTTTGTGAAACCCTAGGATTTACCAATGGAACAAATAAAGAGGACTTTCAGTCATTAAGTATAAAATACCTCATGCAGAAAGTTCCTTTATTTGTCTGTAGCGTTCGTCACGCTGAGCGCCTCAGGCCACCCGCAGCAGAACACTATTTTTTCAATGCGGTGATGTTTCCACCTCTTAGCCAATAGCCGTGCAACCCTGCTGGCATTATCCCGGATAGCTAACACGCTATTGGCTAATTTCACTTCACTGAAAATAAGTGTTCTGCTGTGGGCGGCCTGGGGTGCTTAGTGCGGCAAACGCTACAGACAAATAAAAGAACTTTCAGCATGAAGTATTTTATTTTTGCACTCGTAATTCCTAGCGTTTCAAAAACGCTAGGATTTACCATCACTTTAACATCTGGATTGAGGACAAAAATGACAATAGCGCTATTTAATATCTGTAGTGGGGGCATTTAGCATCTGGAGTGGGGACACATAACAATAGGACCATTTAACATCTGGAGTGAGAACTGTCAGACACGAGGGGGAGGGCAGGCGTTGTTTTTGCACTTACAGTACATCACATTTGACTGTGAGTCTGCTGGTGTATTTGGGATGAAGTTACTTGACCCTTATTGTGCACTATTTATCAACACACCTTAGAAATCAATAACTTTACAGAGGAAATCATAAAAAATGTACCAAGCCTTTACTGACTGGAAAATGTGGAAGAATTTAGTCAGCAAATAGGTTGTAGAGTTAGCAATATCTTTTAACAATAGGATAATGAGCCAACAAGGACCCCTCCCAATCTGATAAGATTTTTATGTGAGAAAATGTTGTGTGCAGCTTGTGTGATATTTCACTTCCTGTGAAACCAATCCGAATAACTGTTGTATTAAAGGGGCATCAAACCCATTTTTTTCTGTCATCATTTAGATAGTGAATACAATTTAAACATCTTTCCAATTTACTTCTATTTCTATTTTGCTTCCTTCTCTTGCCGCTATATTCCAAGCTCCTGACATAGTGGCATCGCCGAGAGATTACTATAGGTGCCATTGGTGGGCGATGTTGGCTATAGATAATACCCAGCATCGCCGCCCATATTGGCGATGTATAGTAAAAGATCCTTTGCAATTATATCTTTCCTATTAACCCTTAAAACACCACATATCCCCCGGAAGTACTAAACTATTAACACCTATACTGCCACATACCCACCTACAAGTACTAAAATATTATCCCCTATACCACCACATACCCATTGCAAGTACTAAACTATGAACCCCTATAGTGCCACATACCTGCTGCAATACTAAACTGTTAACTCCTATACCACCACATACCCACCACAAGTACTAAACTATTAACCCCTTTACCACCACATAAGCCCAAATACAAACAAACCTAACACCCCCTCTTAACTAAATCCCCTAAGTTACAATAAAAAAAAAAAATCTAAGTTACAAAAAATAATAAACGCATCAAGAAAGAATTTCTACATTTTAATTTTTATATCCAATATTAAACTAATATGCAGTATACATGATCATACATTTTATTTCAAATGTAGATATAACGTAGTCAGGCCTTGCATTGATATTCAGTATTTAAACTGTCATGCATGTAAAGTGCATACTGATTTAAAGGGACAGTCAACACCTTTACTACCCATTCCCCAGCTTTGCACAACCAACATTGTTATATTAATATACTTTATAGCATTTAAACCTCTAAATGTCTGCCTGTTTCTAAGCCACTACATACAGCCTTTTATCACATGCTTTTTTATTTGCTTTTCCCAACAAGAGACTCCTAATCCATGTGGGCCATATAGATAACATTGTGTTCACGCTCGTGGAGTTGTGCATGACACTGTACTAATTAGCTTAAATGCAAGTCAATAGATAATAAATAAATAGCCATGTGATCAGGGGTTGTCAAAAGAGGCTTAGATACAAGGGAATCACAGAGGTTAAAAGTATATTAATATAACCATGTTGATTGTGCAAAACTGGGGAATGCGTCATGAAAGGATTATCTATCTTTTTAAACAATAAACATTTTGGACTTAACAAAATGTATTTATGTTAGCTTGTTGTGTTTATTAGTGATAACATAGATATATATGTTAATATATATTTATGGTACCGTAGTCAGTAGCATTGAATTGTTTTAACATAACAGGCATGCAGTTATGTAGAACTATAATGTTAATTATACTGCCTTTAATAACAAATTATAAGCACAACAAGCAACATTAATTACATTTTAATTTATATGCAAATATTTAAACAATATGGGCTAGATTACAAGTGCCCCCGGTAAATATATTTCTTGCGTAAGTGTGAAAACATCACTAGCGTTAGGTTTTTCATGCTTTTCGGGTTCTGCTGGTATTCCAAGCTGAAAAAAAAAATATTTTGCGCTAGCGGTTTCCCTGAAAATCGCAAAAATTGTAAGCAGAGTTTTCTCGTGGGCATGTATCTGTTACCCTATAGAAATCAATGGAGACACCCTACCATAATTCCCTAGCCTAATAATCCCTAATCCACCATCCCCCCCACATAGCAAACACCAAATAAAACGATTAACCCCTAAACCGCCATTCCCCCACATCGCAAAGTACCTAGATTAACTGTTAACCACTAAACCGCCATCCCCCACATTTCAAAGTATTCAAATAAAATTATTAACCTCTTATTCATCCAACCCCCCCACTTCACAAAGTACATAAATTAACTGTTAACCCCTGAACCGCCATTCCCCACATTGCAAAGTACCTAAATAAACTATTAACCCCTAAACTGCCATCCCCCCCACAACGCAACAATATAAACTAGCATCTAAACCCCCTAACCTAACAATCCCTAACTTAACCCAAATTAAAATACCGCTAAATTTACTAAAAAAAATTGTAATTACCTAAAAAAAAAAAAAACTTACCTGTAAAATTAAATAAAAACCTAATCTTACCTTTTTAAAAAAAAAACAAAACCCTAACATTACACAAAAAACTACCATTAAAGAAAAATAAAAACCCCTAACATTACACACAAAAAAACTACCATTACAAAAAAACTAACATTACTGAAAAATAAAAAACCTACTATTACAAAAAAAAAAAAAAAAAAACATTACAGAATATAAAAAAAAGAAATGACCAAAAATAAAATAAAAAATAATCCTTTTCTAATTCCCCAAATAGCAACCCCAAAATAAAAAAAACCCTATTCAAAACATAAACTACCAATAGCCCTTAAAATAGCCTTTTGTAGAGCATTTCCCTAAAGCGATCAGCTCTTTTGTTGAAAAAATAACACTAACCCCTCTAAAATTACAACCCCCCACACCACCCCCCCCCCCCCCCAAAATAAAAAAAACTAAATTACCCATTGCCCTGAAAAGGGCATTTGGATGGGCAGTGCCCTTAAAAGGGCATTCAGCCCCAAAACATTCAATCATTAGGTGTACAATTAGATTAAAACACACTTAGAATACGTTTCCCCATTATATCTTCTTTATTTCTATATATATTACTCATTTTCAACTTTAGTGTAGGTACCCATCCCTCACTCTCCCCTGTGCTGGGCAAAGTACTGTGTGATGTAGTACCTACGTCCATATATCTATGGGATAGGCAATGCCAGATATGTCTTCAACAACCATATATGGAGCGCACACAGTCAAAAGTAGATGAGCCACATATATTGGCAAATACCTATTATACACACACACATATTTATATAGACACACTGTATATGTATGTATGTGTGTCTCTCTATATATATATATATATATACTGTATATACACACAAACATATACACACACATACATATTTATTTATATATATATATATATATATACTGTATATACACACAAACACATATATATACACACACACATATATATATATATATATATATATATATAGATATATATATATATACACTGTATATATATATATGTATATATATATATATATATATATATATATATATACACACACACTGTATATACACACAAGCACACATATATACACATACACACATAGTGGTGGAAAACCATCACTAAAAGGTCACATGGGGCAGCCATTTTGCATTTGGTGCTGGAAATGCCTGTCATGCCAGTAAAAGTTTGTCAGCCTTATTCCCCAATGCTTTGTCTTCAGTCTGTTTTACAGGTTGTACGTTTGACTTACAAAAATCAGCAGGGCGCATCGGTCAACCAGTCTGCAGTGACTGACAGGAGGAGAAATACTGTAACTTACCGTGTGACTTCCAGGAACCAGACCTCAGTGGTGTTATTTGACAGCAAATATGTGAGTATGCAGCAGTTGGCGATGACTTAGAACTTCTGTTGTATCCTTGTTTTGTTTAATACAATGAAAGAGTAAAGGGACTTTATTATTATTATTATTATCGGTTATTTGTAGAGCGCCAACAGATTTCACAGAGCTATAAACACAGGCAAGGTAACAACAAAACAATTATAGGGATCAAATAGGTAGAGGGCCCTGCCAAGAGTCGCACAGTTGTAGTCAACTCTTAAGAAGGTGATCTACAAACAGCTGGACTCTTACGCATACATGCTAAGGGGGTTCAGGGGATAGCAATAGAGTAACTTGTATAAAGAAAGGTTAGTGTAGATTGTATGCATCCCTGAATAGTAGAGTCTTTAGGGAGCACTTGAAGCTTTCAAAACTAGGGGAGAGTCTTGTGGAGCGAGGCAGAGTTCCACAAGATGGGAGCCAGTCTGGAGAAGTCCTGCAAACGGGAATGTGATGAGGTAACAAGAAAGTAGGAGGTCATGGGCAGAGCGAAGGGGACGGGAGGGAGAGTATCTGGAGACAAGGTCTGAGATATAGAGGGGAGCAGTGCAGTTGAGGGCTTTGTATGTCAGAGTGAGAATTTTGTGTTTAATCCTAGAGGCAAGAGGAAGCCAGTGAAGGGATTGGCAGAGAGGTGCAGCAGATGAAGAGCGACGTGTAAGGAAGATGAGCCTGGCAGAGGCATTCATTATGGATTGTAAAGGAGCTAGGCGGTAGGTGGGGAGACCAGAGAGGACAGAGTTGCAGTAATCGAGGCGGGAAAGGATGAGAGAGTGGATTAAAATCTTAGTTGTGTCTTGTGTAAGGAAATGTCTAATTTCTCCAACATAGGTGTGTCCGGTCCACGGCGTCATCCTTACTTGTGGGATATTCTCTTCCCCAACAGGAAATGGCAAAGAGCCCAGCAGAGCTGGTCACATGATCCCTCCTAGGCTCCGCCTTCCCCAGTCATTCTCTTTGCCGTTGCACAGGCAACATCTCCACGGAGATGGCTTAGAGTTTTTTGGTGTTTAAATGTAGTTTTATTCTTCAATCAAGAGTTTGTTATTTTAAAATAGTGCTGGTATGTACTATTTACTCTGAAACAGAAAAGAGATGAAGATTTCTGTTTGTAAGAGGAAGATGATTTTAGCAACCGTTACTAAAATCGATGGCTGTTTCCACACAGGACTGTTGAGATGAAGTAACTTCAGTTGGGGGAAACAGTGGGCAGACTTTGCTGCTTGAGGTATGACACATTTCTAACAAGACTTGGTAATGCTGGAAGCTGTCATTTTCCCTATGGGATCCGGTAAGCCATTTTCTTAGTTTAAATATAAGAATAAAGGGCTTCACAAGGGCTTTAAAGACTGGTAGACATTTTTCTGGGCTAAAACGATTACTTTATAAGCATATTTAATGGATTATAACTTTGAAGGGTTATTTTAATCTTGGGAATTGCATTAAAAAAACGGCAGGCACTGTATTGGACACCTTTTTCACTGGGGGCCTTTGCTAGTCATAGGCAGAGCCTCATTTTCGCGCCACTAATGCGCAGTTGTTTTTGGAAAGCAAGGCATGCAGATGCATGTGTGAGGAGCTCGGATCCACTGAAAAAGCTTATTGAAGGCGTCATTTGGTATCGTATTCCCCTCTGGGCTTGGTTGGGTCTCAGCAAAGCAGATACCAGGGACTGTATAGGGGTTAAATGTAAAAACGGCTCCGGTTCCGTTATTTTAAGAGTTAAAGCTTTCAAATTTGGTGTGCAATACTTTTAAGGCTTTAAGACACTGTGGTGAAATTTTGGTGAATTTTGAACAATTCCTTCATACTTTTTCACATATTCAGTAATAAAGTGTGTTCAGTTTAAAATTTAAAGTGACAGTAACGGTTTTATTTTAAAACGTTTTTTGTGCTTTGTTATCAAGTTTATGCCTATTAACATGTCTGAACCATCAGATTGACGATGTTCTGTATGTTCGGAAGCCAAGGTTCCTCTCCATTTAAATATATGTGATGAATGTGATAAACAAAGTAGGGACTATGATGCCACTGATAATAATGTTGCCCAAAATGATTCCTTAAGTGAGGGGAGTAAGCATGGTACTGCATCATCTCCTTCTATGTCTACCCAAGTCTTGCCCACTCAGGAGGTCCCTAGTTCATCGGGTGCGCCAATCCTCCTTACTATGCAACAATTAACGGCTGTAATGGATAATTCTATTAAAAACATTTTAGCCAAAATGCCCACTTATCAGCGAAAGCGCGACTGCTCTGTTTTAGATACTGAAGAGCATGAGGACGCTGATGATAATGGTTCTGACACGCCCTTACACCAGTCTGAAGGGGCCAGGGAGGTTTTGTCTGAGGGAGAAATTTCAGATTCAGGAAAAATTTCTCAACAAGCTGAACCTGATGTTATTACATTCAAATTTAAATTGGAACATCTCCGCGCTCTGCTTAAGGAGGTGTTATCTACTCTGGATGATTGTGACAATTTGGTGATTCCAGAGAAACTATGTAAGATGGACAAGTTCCTAGAGGTCCCGGTGCCCCCCGAAGCTTTTCCTATACCCAAGCGGGTGGCGGACATTGTAAATAAAGAATGGGAAAGGCCCGGCATACCTTTTGTCCCTCCCCCTATATTTAAGAAATTATTTCCTATGGTCGACCCCAGGAAGGACTTATGGCAGACAGTCCCCAAGGTCGAGGGGGCGGTTTCTACTCTAAACAAACGCACTACTATCCCTATAGAAGATAGTTGTGCTTTCAAAGATCCTATGGATAAAAAATTAGAGGGTTTGCTTAAAAAGATGTTTGTTCAGCAAGGTTACCTTCTACAACCAATTTCATGCATTGTTCCTGTCACTACAGCAGCGTGTTTCTGGTTCGAAGAACTAGAAAAGTCGCTCAATAAAGAATCTTCTTATGAGGAGGTTATGGACAGAGTTCACGCACTTAAATTGGCTAACTCTTTTACCTTAGACGCCACTTTGCAATTAGCTAGATTAGCGGCGAAAAATTCAGGTTTTGCTATTGTGGCGCGCAGAGCGCTTTGGCTAAAGTCTTGGTCAGCGGATGTGTCCTCCAAGAACAAATTGCTTAACATCCCTTTCAAGGAGAAAACGCTGTTTGGCCCTGACTTGAAAGAGATTATTTCAGACATCACTGGGGGAAAGGGCCACGCCCTTCCTCAGGATAGGTCTTTTAAGGCTAAAAATAAACCAAATTTTCGTCCCTTTCGCAGAAACGGACCAGCCTCAAATTCTACATCCTCTAAGCAAGAGGGTAATACTTCTCAAACCAAGCCAGCCTGGAGACTGATGCAAGGCTGGAACAAGGGTAAGCAGGCCAAGAAGCCTGCTACCGCTACTAAGACAGCATGAGATGTTGGCCCCCGATCCGGGACCGGATCTGGTGGGGGGCAGACTCTCTCTCTTCGCTCAGGCTTGGGCAAGAGATGTTCAGGATCCTTGGGCGCTAGAAATAGTTTCTCAAGGTTATCTCCTGGAATTCAAGGAACTACCCCCAAGGGGAAGGTTCCACAGGTCTCAATTGTCTTCAGACCACATAAAAAAACAGGCATTCTTACATTGTGTAGAAGACCTGTTAAAAATGGGAGTGATTCATCCTGTTCCATTAGGAGAACAAGGGATGGGGTTTTACTCCAATCTGTTCATAGTTCCCAAAAAAGAGGGAACATTCAGACCAATTTTGGATCTCAAGATCCTAAACAAATTTCTCAGGGTTCCATCGTTCAAAATGGAAACCATTCGGACAATTCTTCCTACCATCCAGGAAGGTCAATTCATGACCACGGTGAATTTAAAGGATGCGTATCTACATATTCCTATCCACAAGGAACATCATCGGTTCCTAAGGTTCGCCTTTCTGGACAAGCATTACCAGTTTGTGGCTCTTCCATTCGGATTAGCCACTGCTCCAAGGATTTTCACAAAGGTACTAGGGTCCCTTCTAGCGGTGCTAAGACCAAGGGGCATTGCAGTAGTACCTTACTTGGACGACATACTGATTCAAGCGTCGTCTCTGCCACAAGCAAAGGCTCATACGGACATTGTCCTAGCCTTTCTCAGATCTCACGGGTGGAAAGTGAACGTAGAAAAAAGTTCTCTATCCCCGTCAACAAGAGTTCCCTTCTTGGGAACAATATTAGACTCCTTAGAAATGAAGATTTTTCTGACAGAGGCCAGAAAATCAAAACTTCTAAGCTCTTGTCAAGTACTTCATTCTGTTCTTCTTCCTTCCATTGCGCAGTGCATGGAAGTAATAGGTTTGATGGTTGCGGCAATGGACATAGTTCCTTTTGCGCTAATTCATCTAAGACCATTACAACTGTGCATGCTCAGACAGTGGAATGGGGATTATACAGACTTGTCTCCGACGATCCAAGTAGATCAGAGGACCAGAGATTCACTCCGTTGGTGGCTGACCCTGGACAACCTGTCACAAGGGATGAGCTTCCGCAGACCAGAGTGGGTCATTGTCACGACCGACGCCAGTCTGGTGGGCTGGGGCGCGGTCTGGGAACCCCTAAAAGCTCAGGGTCTATGGTCTCGGGAAGAATCTCTTCTCCCGATAAACATTCTGGAACTAAGAGCGATATTCAATGCTCTCAAGGCTTGGCCTCAACTAGCAAAGGCCAAATTCATAAGGTTTCAATCAGACAACATGACGACGGTTGCATATATCAACCATCAGGGGGGAACAAGGAGTTCCCTGGCGATGGAAGAAGTGACCAAAATAATTCGATGGGCGGAGATTCACTCCTGCCACTTGTCTGCAATCCACATCCCAGGAGTGGAAAATTGGGAAGCGGATTTTCTGAGTCGTCAGACATTTCATCCGGGGGAGTGGGAACTCCATCCGGAAATCTTTGCCCAAATAACTCAATTATGGGGCATTCCAGACATGGATCTGATGGCGTCTCGTCAGAACTTCAAGGTTCCTTGCTACGGGTCCAGATCCAGGGATCCCAAGGCGACTCTAGTAGATGCACTAGTAGCGCCCTGGACCTTCAACCTAGCTTATGTATTCCCACCGTTTCCTCTCATTCCCAGGCTGGTAGCCAGGATCAATCAGGAGAGGGCTTCGGTGATCTTGATAGCTCCTGCGTGGCCACGCAGAACTTGGTATGCAGACCTGGTGAATATGTCATCGGCTCCACCATGGACGCTACCTTTGAGACAGGACCTCCTTGTTCAAGGTCCGTTCGAACATCCGAATCTGGCCTCACTCCAACTGACTGCTTGGAGATTGAACGCTTGATTTTATCAAAGCGTGGGTTCTCAGATTCTGTCATTGATACTCTTATTCAGGCTAGAAAGCCTGTAACTAGAAAAATTTACCATAAAATATGGAAAAAATATATCTGTTGATGCGAATCTAAAGGATTCCCATGGAACAAGATTAAGATTCCTAAGATTCTATCCTTTCTACAAGAGGGTTTGGAGAAAGGATTATCTGCAAGTTCTTTGAAGGGACAGATTTCTGCTTTATCTGTTTTACTTCACAAAAAGCTGGCGGCTGTGCCAGATGTTCAAGCTTTTGTTCAGGCTCTGGTTAGAATCAAGCCTGTTTACAAACCTTTGACTCCTCCTTGGAGTCTCAATTTAGTTCTTTCAGTTATTCAAGGGGTTCCGTTTGAACCCTTACATTCCGTAGATATTAAGTTATTATCTTGGAAAGTTTTGTTTTTGGTTGCAATTTCTTCTGCTAGAAGAGTTTCAGAGTTATCTGCTCTGCAGTGTTCTCCTCCTTATCTGGTGTTCCATGCAGATAAGGTGGTTTTGCGTACTAAACCTGGTTTTCTTCCGAAAGTTGTTTCTAACAAAAATATTAACCAGGAGATAGTTGTGCCTTCTTTGTGTCCGAATCCAGTTTCAAAGAAGAAACGTTTGTTGCACAATTTGGATGTAGTTCGTGCTCTAAAATTCTATTTAGAGGCTACATAGGATTTCAGACAAACATCTTCCTTGTTTGTTGTTTATTCTGGTAAAAGGAGAGGTCAAAAAGCAACTTCTACCTCTCTCTCTTTTTGGCTTAAAAGCATCATCCGATTGGCTTATGAGACTGCCGGACGGCAGCCTCCTGAAAGAATCACAGCTCACTCCACTAGGGCTGTGGCTTCCACATGGGCCTTCAAGAACGAGGCTTCTGTTGATCAGATATGTAAGGCAGCAACTTGGTCTTCACTGCACACTTTCTGTTTTTAGTGTAATCTGTTACATAACACCATGTGGCATTGTGGCCACGGCAATACCTTAGCTACGATATTATGGAAGTCATTATAGTTCCATTAGTGCAAAATTACAGAGAGAACCACTGATATCTGAAAAAAAGAAAAATCCTTCAACACTTCAGTGTGGATACGAACATAAACTGATTGTGTTTTATCTCATCAATCAGTTGCAAAGGTTTTTTTTTTTTTTTTTTTTTTATCAGGACTGGGCACCTCTTCCCTCTCATAAAACAGGTTTTGCCTCCTCTAGCTTTAAAGGGACACTGAACGCAATTTTTTTTCTTTCATGATTCAGACAGAGCATGCAATTTTAAGTAACTCTAATTTACTCCTATTATAAATTATTATTTGTTCTTTTGGTATCTTTATTTGAAAAATGCTGATTACATTTAACTTACATTCCTGCTTTTTCAAATAAAGATACCAAGAGAATAAAGAAAAATTGATAATAGGAGTAAATTAGAAAGTTTTTTAAAATTTTCTGCTCTGTCTGAATCATAAATGAAAAGATTTGGGTTCAGTGTCCCTTTAATTTCCCTTCATTACTTATCATTCCTCGTGTTTCTCTTTCATACTCTATGCCAGCTGCATTTCTGCTATGTGATTCTGATGGTAGCCAACAGTGTTATAGTTTTGTTTTTATTATAACACGTTTACTATTTGTTCATGGGTTATGTAAGTGGGAAAAATCCAGTGTAGCCTTTCATTTATAATGGTTGGACATCTATGCTAAAAAAAATACATTATCTTGGTTAATTCATTCAGTATAATTAAAGGGATACATGATTCAGATAGAGCATACATACAATTTTAAACAACTTTCTAATTTTCTCCTATTATAATTTTGTTGTCTTCATTCTCTTGCTATCTTTATTTAAAAATGCAGGAATCTAAGCTAAGGAGCCGGCCCATTTTTGGATCAGCATCCTGGATAGAGCTTGCTGATTGGTGGCTACATTTAGCAACCAATCAGCAAGCACAACCCAGGTTCTGAACAAAAAATGGACCGGCTCCTTAGCTTAGATTTTGTCCTTTCACTACCTGAAGCTAAATCTCTCCAAAACTGAGCTCCTTATTTTTCCCCCTTCTTCCAAAATCTCCACCCCCCAATTTTCTATAACTGTTGATAACTGCATCATTACCACTACCCCGCATGCCCGATATCTTGGGGTCACACTGGACTCAGATCTTTTTTTCACTCCTCACATTCAGTCCTTGGCTAAAGCCTGCTGCTTCCACCTTAAAAACATCTCTAAAATTAGACATTTCCTTACACAAGACACAACTAAAATTTTAATCCACTCTCATCCTTTCCCGCCTCGATTACTGCAACTCTGTCCTCTCTGGTCTCCCTAGCTGCCGCCTAGCTCCTTTACAATCCATAATGAATGCCTCTGCTAGGCTCATCTTCCTTACACGTCACTCTTCATCTGCTGCACCTCTCTACCAATCCCTTCACTGGCTTCCTCTTGCATCCAGGATTAAAATCTCACTCTGACATACAAAGCCCTCAAATGCACTGCTCCCCCCTATATCTCAGACCTTGTCTCCAGATACTCTCCCTCCCGTCCCCTTCGCTCTGCTCACGATCTCCTACTCTCCTCCTCTCTTGTTACTTCCTCACATTCCCGTTTACAGGACTTCTCCAGACTGGTTCCCATCTTGTGGAACTCCTTGCAGGCTCGCCAGAAACAGCAGTTATGAAGCAGCAATCACAAAGACATCGCCGGAAATCAACCCGATCGAGTACGATTGGGTTGATTGACACCCCCCTGCTGGCGGCCGAGTCTGCAGGGGGCGGCGTTGCACCAGCAGCTCTTGTGAGCTGCTGGTGCAATGCTGAATACGGCGAGCGTATTGCTCGCCGTATTCAGTGAGGTCTGTCGGACCTGATCCGCACTGTTGGATCAGGTCCGACAGACCTTCATAACTAGAGGCCCTAGTTTTAACAGCTTCAAGTGCTCCCTAAAGACTCTAATCTTCAGGGATGCATACAACCTACACTAACCTTCCTAACTCCATTGCTTTCCCCTTGAACCCCTTAGAATGTAAGCCCATGAGCCCAGCTGTTTGTAGATCACCTTCATAAGTGCTGACTCCCAGTGCAACTCTCGGCAGGGCCCTCTACCCATTTGATCACTATAATTGCTACCTTGTATACCGCCTATGTTTATAGCGCTGCGGAATCTGTTGGAGCTCTACAAATACCTGATGATGATAATAATAATAGCAAGAGAATGAAGAAAAATTATAATAGGAGCAAATTAGAAAGTAAAATTGCTGCTCTATCTGAATCATGAAAGAAAACATTTGGGTTTAGTGTCCCTTTAATGCCACCCACATTTCCTTGCATCTCCATCTCTTCTGTTCTCTGTTGCAGGGTCTGGTTTGTTACAGAGCGGCAGGGGAACAAGCTTGTTTCCTACGCAGGATGGAGTCCCGTGACCTGGAAAACATACAGTCCATCTTAAATGTGTCACAGTCTAAGGTAGAATGTGTGTATATGCCCTTTAGAGCTGGGGTGCTTGTGACTCTGTGAGAGTGCACTTCGGAGGAACACTACAATTTCACATTTTAAAATGCCCTATCTAGGGCCAGATCTGGGGGTCAATTTATTATTGTGCGGACGGACATGATACGATGTAGAGTATAATTTCGGCCGCACATCGATAAATGCCGACAACATACGCTGTCGGCATTTATCATTGCACCAGCAGTTCTTGTGATCTGCTTGTGCAATGGCGCCCCCTGCAGATTCGCGGCCAATTGGCCGCTAGCAGAGGGTGATAATCAACCTGATCGTATTCGATCGGGCTGATTGCTGTCCACCACCTCAGAGGTAGCGGACGAGTTAAGGAGCAGCGGTCTTAGGACCACTGCTTCTTAACTTCTGCTTCAGGCGGAACTGAAGCGGAGTGGGTCAGAAGCAGCATCCGCTGCTTCATAAATTGACCCCTAAGAGTGGAGCGCTATTTAGCTCTTTCACTAAAGCGTTAATTGCGCTAGAAGTAATCTTTTTGCACACATAGGTTTTGCGAAGGGTATTACGAGTTGGAAGTAAAAAGTTATCAGTCTTGTGATATCCCGATGCGCTCAAAAAGCCTTACAATATTGTGTACGTGATAACCTATTCCCCCATAGAAGTCAACAGAGCCCAATAAGTGGGGGGAAAAATAACGCCCTACTCGCGCGCAAACCCGATTCCATATTTTCAAGTGCGCTAACACGACATGAAAATGTCAATATTTCAGATTTCAATGTTCGGCACATACAATAATATGTTCTATTTATTCATATGTCTATATATTTATATAATGTCTATATATATCTGATGGTATTTTGGTACAATATATATCTATACCTATATATATATATATATATATATATATAGATGATTATATATAGGTATATGTACAGATATATATAGGAATATCTATTTACAAATACTTAGAACATATTCCCCTATGTGCAGAACATTGGAATGTATAATATTTACAGTAAATACTCAGTATAACACTTTGTTATAAATTAATATTGAATAAATAGGCTTCATCTACTTAACTGCAAAGGGCTCCAATGCACTTATATATATATATATATATATATATATATGTCTATATATGTGTACATATGTATTTATATGTGTATCTATGTCTGTAAATACATATATACACATATAAATATATATGTACACATATAAAGACATACAGGTATACCTCACTTTAAAGCGCTTTGTGGAGTTGAAGTTGAACCTCCAAGGATTTTAAAACAGTGCCGTAATCATCGTAATAATAATAATAATACCTGTTATCAGTGTCGCGAGTCGATTAAGTTCGAGGTTGTGCGCAATACAAGTATCCAATTATTATCGTGAGATTGCGAGAAAAGTGACTGGCACCATATTGCTATGCTTAGTTCACTCTGTTTACAGCATTACAGTACAATCTGTGTCTCAGTGTTATAGTCTGGCATATTGTACCACAATAATTGTCACTATTTTACAGGTACAGTATTTATTGAATACTAATTGAATATTGTGCTGTGCTAGTGTTAAACTAAACGTAGCGCTATTGCACCCCTAATATATTAGTACAAACATGTTTTCAGGTTTTTAAACACACTGGCAAGTGAAAAGAAAGCTAAACCTGCGTTGTTTCACTTTAAGGCGGTTTTCACTTTACAGCAGGGCTCCGGTCCCTAACCCGCTGTATGAGCGGGGTATACCTGTACATACATATCCATCTTTAGACATGAATATGTATGTATCTCAATGCTAAAGCCCTTTGCCTGCCTTTTTTTCCCCTTACACCTGAGATCTCATATCTTTGAGCCCTTATAACTTTTTTGTGTAATATTTTTTACAAGTTTTCTTTATTAGAGGGTGTTATTATGAGTGTAACTGTACTTTGTAATTGTATTTTTGATGTGTTTTATGACACTTTTTTGTTTCATGAAACAGTTAACTGGCGCTAACCCGACAAGCGTTAACTTGAATATCGTTTAAGCGATCGCGTTTACTTTTAATACCAGCACAATTTAACTGGCGCACAAATGAACGCGAAAACCCGATATTGCACTCCACTCGTAATCTGGCCCATAATGTTTCTTTTTTAGTTTGCTATCATTTAAATGGACATGAAACTCAATTTTTTTCTTTCATGGTTTAGACAGAGTATACAATTTTAAACAACTTTCCAATTTACTTCTATTATTTAATTTGCTTCCTTCTCTTGTTATCCTTTGCTAAAATGTTTATCTAGGTAAGCTCAGGAGCAGCGAAGAACCTAGGTTCTAGCTGCTGATTGGTGGCTGCATATATATATATATAAATACAACGATTGTCCTTGGCTCATCCATGTGTTCAGTTAGAAACCAGTAGTGCATCGCTGCTCCTTCAACAAATGATACCAAGAGAATGAAGCAAATTTGATAATAGAAGTAAATTGGAAACAATTTTAAAATTGTATGTTCTACCTAAATCATGAAATAATTTTTTGGGTTTCATGTCCCTTTAAGCTGGGGGTTTGCTGATTAGAAAACACACCAAGAGCTTCTTCAGACCATGGCTACATTCCATGTCCCTGACTCAATTCCGCTATAGGCTCCAGTCTCTCCCCTCTGTGTATATTTCTCACAACCAAACAGGGTTTTCTCACCACTTTGATGCAAGTAATACACACTGGGGAATGATTTTACCCCCAGACACAGAGCAAAGATCTAACTTATTTGTGCCATGAACACACATAGAGTTGTGACTTTACCCCCTTAGCTGCGAGTATTAACCATAGACCTTTTCTTTTTTTAAACTTTGTGCCTGTAACACACATAAATCAGTGATTTTACCTGTATCAGCAGCTCATTATGTAAATTATTCACCCCTTTGTGCCAGTAACACACATAAATCAGTGATTTTACCTGTATCAGCAGCTCATTATGTAAATTATTCACCCCTTTGTGCCAGTAACACACATAAATCAGTGATTTTACCTGTATCAGCAGCTCATTATGTAAATTATTCACCCTTTGTGCCAGTAACACACATAAATCAGTGATTTTACCTGTATCAGCAGCTCATTATGTAAATTATTCACCCCTTTGTGCCAGTAACACACATAAATCAGTGATTTTACCTGTATCAGCAGCTCATTATGTAAATTATTCACCCTTTGTGCCAGTAACACACATAAATCAGTGATTTTACCTGTATCAGCAGCTCATTATGTAAATTATTCACCCTTTGTGCCAGTAACACACATAAATCAGTGATTTTACCTGTATCAGCAGCTCTTTATGTAAATTATTCACCCTTTGTGCCAGTAACACACATAAATCAGTGATTTTACCTGTATCAGCAGCTCTTTATGTAAATTATTCACCCTTTGTGCCAGTAACACACATAAATCAGTGATTTTACCTGTATCAGCAGCTCATTATGTAAATTATTCACCCCTTTGTGCCAGTAACACACATAGATCAGTCATTTTTACCCCACTTGGTACCAGTAACATACAACGACGAATGCATTAACCTAGTTGTGACAACAACACAGGCAGCTCAATGATTTTCACCAACTTAAAGGGATAGCAAGGTAAAGCATGAAATACTGGTGCATGAGCCCTCACATGATATGTGCATATGCCACAGAAAAACAACAATAACTTTTGCTAGAAGCATTTTTGCTAATGGAAGTATATTACAAAAATGGTTATATTTCAAAATGAAATGTACCCATGCACATTTCATTTGTGACCGTTCTATCCCTGTAACTGGAAGGAACACGTAGAGAACTGAAGCTTAAAATGACCATGAAATACAGAATAATTGCATAATCAACAAATGCACAATAAAAGGTAATGTAACAGCACTTACTCTGAATTTGAAATGAATAGTAAATTTAAAATGTCTTTAATTTGATGGCCCCTGTATCATATGACCACCATCAGCCAATCACACACTCATATACGTATACGCTGTGAACTCCTGCACAGGCTCGCAGCATAATTTGATAATATAAATAAATTGGAAAGTGTTTTTTAATTTGTGTGTTCTATTTAAATCATGGTTGAAATATTTTGACTTTAGTTTTCCTTTAACTACAACTGCTCTCCTTTTATATAAGTATTTTGCTAACATCACATATAGAGCAATAATTGAATCTCTTTTTATGTTAAACATATAGCAGTTTTTTTACAGTTACGGCTCTTTTTCTGCAGTATTCATTCTTTACACCATTATTTGTGCACAAACTGTAAAAGGTTTCCTCATTTAGAAATATGGAGGTGGTCCTCCCAAGATGGCTGCTGCCAGACCGAAGTTAAACTACTCATTTGTGGCCCTACTGCTCATACACATTTCTACTACTTTTTTGGTGGCAGCCATCTTGGAATGGTCGCTACTGCATTTGTAAAGGAGGAAAACTTTGGTGGGCTTGTTACAAGTCCATGCCACTCCAAGGAGTCAATTTATCAAGCTCCGTACGGAGCTTGATGCCCCGTGTTTCCGGTGAGCCTTCAGGCTCCATAGCCTGTCCACCTGCTCTGAGGCGGCGGACAGAAATCAACCCGATCGAATACGATTGGGTTGATTGAAACCCCCTGCTAGCTGCCAATTGGCCGCGAATCTGCAGGGGGGCAGTATTGAACCAGCAGTTCACAAGAACTACTGGTGCAATGATAAATGCCGACAGCGTATGCTGTCGGCATTTATCAATGTGCGACGGACGTGATACGCTATATTGTATCATGTCCGTCCGCACAATAATAAATAGACCCCCAAGTCTCTTATCAGCATTACATCATGCACCAGATTGTTCTCCCCAGAGTTAGCTGCTGCTTGGTGGTTTTAAGAACAACAGCCTTTTGATAAATGCAGTTTGACCAGCACTGGGTGTAAATACTGAGTTTTTTTAAAAAACACACACAAATTGGACAATGAGGTGACTTGGACATTTTCTGTTAATACTGGAACAACTTTGCCTGTATCTGTTCACAAGCACTTAAAGGGACAGCCTAGTCCAAAATAAACTTTCATGATTCAGATAGAGAATGTAATTTAAAACAATTTTTCAATGTACTTTTATCACCAATTTTGCTTTGTTCTCTTGGTATTCTTAGTTGAAAGCTAAACCTAGGAGGTTTATATGCTAATTTTTAAGCCCTTGAAGTCTGCCTCTTCTCTCAGGGCATTTTGACAGTTTTTCACCACTAGAGGGTGTTAGTTCATGTGTGTCATATAGATAACACTGTGCTCACGCACGTGAAGTTCCAGTGAGCCAGTTTTGATTGGCTAAAATGGATGTCTGTCAAGAGAACTTAAATAAGGGGGCAGTTTGCAGAGGCTTAGATACAGGATAATCACTGAGGTAAAAAGTGTATTTATATAACTGTGTTGTTGGTTATGCAAAACTAGGGTATGGGTAATAAAGGGATTATCAATCTTTTTAAACAATAACAATTCTGGTGTAGACTGTCCCTTTAAGTGTTACTAGGACATTATATAGTATATGGTATGAGTCATCAATAGTGTTGTTTTGAATTAGCTTGTTCATATAACGCTGCTTCTAACCCGATGATGCAGTGATTTGTGTGCTCATAAAGCTATATGCATATACTTTGGCTATACTGGGAATTGTTCTTCTGTTAATGGTTTATAATTTGGTAATAGTATGTATTCTCTGAATAGACTGGAATGGTAAGGGTGTTAACATAAAGGTCTACTTTGTTTCACTTTTTATTTTTACTACAAGAACATTTACCTTATACAGTACATTCAGGGCTTTACTGCTTTAGGCTATACCTCTTAAAGTGAAGGTAAATTTTGATGCTAAAGTGCCCGGTTTTTAAAAATTTGATTAAAAACAGGGGCACTTTAAGTCATCAAAATTTACATTTCACTCCTGTTGTGAAAAAAAACTTACCATTTAATCTTGACAGCAGCTCCAGCTTCCTCCACTTGTCGCAAAGCCTCTTCCTGGGTCTAAAATGAGGAATCCGGCTTCCTCCAATCACAGCATTGAATCAGACATTGATTCCCCCGGGGGGAAGCCGTTATTGGAGGATGACCTATCCATCATTTCTGACATCAGAAATGGCTTGCGACGACCGGAGGAAGCTGGAGCGGCTGTCAAGTTTAAAAGGTAAGTATTTCTTCACAACGAGTGAAATGTAAATTTTGATGAATTAAAGTGCCCCAGTTTTTAATCGAATTTTTAAAAACCGCCACTTTAGCATCAAAATTTACCATCACTTTAATAGCCCCTGTAGAGCTGTCACTGCTTTTAAAGGAAAAAAAAATTGCAAAAAGAAAATGATCTAATGTGTTAGTTCTATGCAAGCAATAATGAAATGCTTTATGTGTTTAATCCCTACAAAGAGGTCACACACACAGTTAAATGTCACCTCCAGAGCAATAATGCACTACTGGGAGTAAGCTTAAAGGGGTAGTCTAGTCAAAATTAAACTTTCATGATTCAGATGGAGCATGCAACTTTAAGCAACTTTCTAATTTACTCCTATTATCAATTTCTCTTTGTTCTCTTGGTATCTTTATTTGAAAAATCAAGAATGTAAGCATAGGAGCCGGCCCATTTTTTGTTCAGCACCTGGGTAGCGCTGATTAGTGTCTAAATGTAGCCACCAATTAGCAAGCGCTACCCAGGTGCTGGACCAAAAATAGGTCTGCTCCTATGCTTACATTCAAATAAAGATACCAAGAACAAAAAAAAATTGATACTAGGAGTAAATTAGAAAGTTGCTTAAAATGACATGCTCTGACAAAATCTGAGTTAGTCTGGCTTAGAAAAAACACTAGAAGTAACTCAGACTTACCCTTCAGACTGGTAACGGAATCAATGAAATACTTAGGAATCAACATCCCAATTAATTTGAGGGACCTATATAAAGTAAATATAACTCCAATGCTTGTTTATTTAAAAGAAAGGCTTAAGGCCTGGCAAAACCTACCACTTTCAATATCTGGTCGGTCAGCTCTATTTAAAATGCTACTTCTCCCAAAGCTGCTTTACATCCTACAGAATGTCCCAGTAATTCTTTTCGAAAAAGATATACGGTCAATGAATTCATCAATTAGGCAATTTATTTGGCAGGGGAAAAGATCCAAGATAGCCCTTTCTAAACTGGCAGTACCAAGAGAGCTGGGAGGCCTAGCATTACCAAATTTAAGATCCTATAATTTATGTTTCCTAGCTCGCATAGTAGCGGACTGGTTATCCTCCAAGAATTATGTTTTAAATAATGAACTCGAACTTAACATATGTGAACCGTACTCACCAGTGGCTTTGGCGCACTTGGAACCTAGAGATCTTCCAATAAGCATTAAAGAACTTACATTTATCTTGAATCCTCTTAAAGCTTGGTCTAAGCTAACCAAATCTTTTTCAATAAGCTGTATAGCATCAAAATACCTTCCTTTGATCAGAAACCCTAATTTCCAACCAGGTCTAGACTCTTTGGTTTTTAAGAGATGGCACAATAAAGGATTGGATAAGGTTATTTACTTAGTTGACCAGCATAGAAAGTGTGTCAGGTCCTTTGAAGAGCTGAGGACTGAATTTAATTTGTCCAACAAAGACTTTTTTGCGTATCTGCAGATAAGGCATTATGTCGTTGATCTTGTCCATAAGATTGGATGGAGCTGGACTTTGGGCAAATTGGAAAATTGGCTAGTAATAACTAAAAATAGCTCTATGTCCATTGCTCCCTGTTATTATATGTTGGGCCTAAATAGAGGCACTTCTATGCTGGAGAATTTGGCTCTGACTTGGAATACCTTAATTCCACATAGTAACATTGAACCAAAAACTATTCAATCATCAGTAAATAAAATAATAAAAACGACTCTTTCTTCTAACTGGCGTGATGCACATCTAAAACTTTGCACAGGGCATACTTTACTCCGGAAAGGGGCCTAAGAGTCCGAAATTAGGAATTTAATAAATGCCCCAAATGTTCTTACTTGGCTGCAGACCTAATTCATATGTTCTGGCATTGCCCTAGACTGAGAAACTTATGGAGCAAACTAGAATACTGGCTTAAGAATAAACTGAAAATTGAATCATTAGCTCTGACTCTGTTCCAGGTCATACTATGTCTAAAATTTGAAGATAGGTGCCAGCCTAATGAGAAACTAGTAAACTTGTCTATTTTGGCTACTAGATACCTGATATGCAAAAAATGGAAATCGAGATCAATTCCATCCATCCCCGAAATTAGGAATCACTTAAAGAAACAATGTGTTTTAGAACAAAAAAATGCGAATATAGATAACGAACTAGATATAAGGAAATTCTTTGATAAATGGGCACCGTTCATTAAGATTCTCCCTGAGAGAGAGATTGACTATTTGATCTCTCCATTTAAGAATTTGGAGATGGTTCTGCTGGGTATTTGGTAGGCGGTGGGGGTCAGAGAGAATCGGGATCCTTCCTTCCCCTTTCCCCTTTTTTTCCTCCCTCTCCTCCCCCCCCCCTTTTTTTTTTTTTTTTTTTGCTTTTTGTTGTTTGTTTTCTTCTTTTTTTTTTTTTTTTTTCTCTTTCTTATAAATAATTAAAAAATCCCAACAATGAGTAATGAGCTAATGGGTAGATAATTCAGTTCAATTCTCTGTGTAGATGACTTGTAATATGCACTTTTTGTTTGCTTGATATTGTTTTTCTTTCTCTGTTTTTCTTTGGTGCTAACATAATATGTCTAACAACTGAAATATTGTTCGTTTTTTTTTTTTTTGTTATCATGAATTCTATACTTGTTGCTGGTTATAAATAAATGCCTTTAAAAAAAAATGACATGCTCTATCTGAATCATGAAAATTTAATTTTGACTAGACTATTCCTTTAACACATCTGGTGAGCCATTGGCAACAGGCATATGTGTGTAGCTACCCCTACCAACCACAAGCTAGCTTCCAAAAGTACATGCAGCTTCTGAACCTACCTAGGTAAGCTTTTTAACAAATTATACCAAAAGAACAAAGTACATTTGATGATAGAGGAAAAGATACATTTTGACTATCATGTCCCTTTTTGGAATACATGGCCATTTTTGTCACCTATGTTACATTAGAGTTTAAATTGTGTCACAAATGGTGCCTAATTTTTTCTTCTGCGCCTTTCACTATCTCTTTTTCAAAATTAGACATGCAATTTACATATTGAATTACTATAGTCATTATATATAATGTTTATATCCTGTGATTACCATTCATAGTGTAGAGCAGTGGTTCCATTTCATGTATGTAACACCATCTGTGTATTTGTGAGATTAATGACACCTCTTGATTTTTATATTGTGACACCCCAATAATTTTTTTATTGTAACACAATCAAGAAATTTAAATAAGGGGCAGCAAATTTGAGGTGAATAAAACAGCAGAGTTTGGGACAGATTAAGATGTAGGGAGTAAGATAGACCTTTATGTGAATTTCATACTATATCCATTTCACTCTTGCTAAACAAACAAATATTGTAGACACAATGGTCCAAAATCATTCTGGTGAAGTTAGATTTTCTATGGAAGCCCACAAGACGTTAGTAAAGATTCAACAATATGCAGATTATCACGCTCAAACTGCAAATGTATGTGCATCCAATGGCAAACTTTGTCATGTGACTAACAGTCTGCTGATCTGTGTCTCTTTATACAGGATGAGATGGTTGTTCCACAGAACAGGACCCGGTACTATCGAGAGTTCCTAGGGGTTTTGGGAGGGCGGAAAGTCAATTATGAGCTTGTGGGGGAACCAGTGCAAAATCTGTGTGAACAGCTCCCTATATACTGGGTGAAAAAAGGCGAGGGTAAGCCAAACGGAGGGGCACAAGAAACGCAAACAAATTCATTGCTGAGCAAAAAACAATAGTAAGATTCTCTAAGTGTCGTATTTATTGTAGATACAAAGTCAAACAATATACAACATAAAACTGGTAACACATAAATTCACATGTGATTTGGGCGAGCGCCTAGGGGCATGAAACCTAAACATTTTCTTTTGTGATTCAGAATTGAGAATGCAATTGTAAAAAAGTTTACATTTTACTTTTATTATCAAATTTGCATCGTTCTCATGTCATTCTTTGTTAAAGAGATATCCAGATAGGTAGCGTGCGCATGACTGTAGTGCAGCAGTACATGAAAGGAAATAGTGCTGCTATCTAGTGATTTTGCTAATGTATAACATATCTATTGTTGCAAAACTGCTGCCACATAATGCTGCAGACACGTGCACACTCCTGAGCTTACCTTCCTGCTTTTTAACAAAGAAAAACAAGAAAACAAAGGAAATTTGATAATAGAATTAAATTGGAAAGTTGTTGAAAATTGTATGGTCTGTCTAAACCATGAATGAACAATGTTGGGTTTTATGTCCCTTTAAATAAGAATAGTTGCTCGATAGCGAGCAAAATTTACTAGAATGTGTGACGTCAACAATAAGTAAAATGATCTACACTTTGATTTGTGTAATGCTCAAATGCCATAATCCAAACAGAAGCAGTGTAGGATCACAACATGAAAAAATATGAGCTTGCTGTACGAGGTAAGTTTATCCCCCTACCGGACGTGGGAAGATCACAACACCTTTTGGGAGCGGGGTAGGGTATTACTACAGACACTTAAAGGGACACTGAATCCAAATTTTTTCTTTTGTGATTCAGATAGAGCATGCAATTTTAAGCAACTTTCTAATTTACTCCTATTATCAATTTTTATTTGTTCTCTTGCTATCTTTATTTGAAAAAGAAGGCATCTAAGCTAAGGAGCCAGCCAATGTTTGGTTTAGAACACTGGACAGCACGTGTTTATTGGTGGGTGAATTTATCCACCATTCAGCAAGAACAACCCAGGTTGTTTTTAAAAAATGGACCGGCATCTAAACTTACATTCTTGCTTTTTAAAATAAAGATACCAAGAGAACGAAGAAAATTTGATAATAGGAGTAAATTAGAAAGTTGCTTAAAATTGCATGCTCTATCTGAATCATGAAAGAAAACATTTGGGTTCAGTGTCCCTTTAAGGATGCCCTCCAGGCAGTTTATATAACTCTGTTCCTGTCTTCGAGGTGGTGCCATGGCTGTTGATGGTCTACATCTGGAGCTGTTATCAGCAGGTGTTGGCACTTCCCCTTTACGTATTTCACAGATAGTCTATTTCTTAGTTTGCAGTAATATCCATAAAGAACAGTGTTTCTCAACCGCGGTCCTCAAGAACCTCCAACAAGCCAGGTTTTCATTAAAGGGACACTGTACACAAATTTTTTCTTTTGTAATTCAGATAGAGCATGCAATTTTAAGCAACTTTCTAATTTACTCCTATTATCAATTTTTCTTCGTTCTCTTGCTATCATTATTTGAAAAAGAAGGCATCTAAGCTTTTTTTTGGGTTTCAGTACTCTGGACAGCACTTTTTTATTGGTGGATAAATTTATCCACCAATCAGCAAGGACAACCCAGGTTGTTCACCAAAAATGGGCCGGTATCTAAACTTACATTCTTGCATTTCAAATAAAGATACCAAGAGAATGAAGAAAATTTGATAATAGGAGTAAATTAGAAAGTTGCTTAAAATGTCATGCTCAATCTGAATCACGAAAGAAAAATTTTGGGTACAGTGTCCCTTTAAAGCTGAACTAGATCACAGGTGAAATAATCAGCTGATGTGTGAGCTGGTTAGTTACCATGGTTACTGATCAGCTGATTATTTCACCTGTGCTCTAGTTCAGCTATAATGAAAACCTGGCTTGTTGGGGGTATTTGAGAACAGCGGTTGAGAACACTGTTCTTTATGGATATTACTGCACCACCTTGAAGACAGAAACTGAGTTATATATACTGCCTGGAGGACATCTAAGTGTCTGTAGTAATACCCCTTGGTTCAAGCAGATCCATACCATTTCTAGTCTTGTATTTAGTTTTACTGTGGGACAGTGTGCATTATCTTTGATAACTGAGTAAAATGATTTGCTATAAGGAACTATTTTACGGCTACATGTATCTATGACAGCCTGTCAGTCCCTTTCAGTACTACCTGTAGCAATAATAAAAACAGATTAGAACAGAATACCCGTATGCTAAATCACTTAAAAGTGATGCAGCATAACTGTAGGAAGCTGTCAAGAAAATATCACCTGAACATCTCTACCTAAAAAAAAATATTTACTTCAAAATTACTTCAGCTTCCCAGAGTAAGTGCTATTATTTATTTTTTTCATATAAAAATGAACATTGCAAATTGATGACGTACATTAAGTAAGATAATAAGACGTACAGAATTGACTTTGAAAGTAGACTTGACGTAAAGTGTTACAATTTGGTTCATAAGAACTTGTTATTTGCGTTACTCATGTTAATATTACATAATAAAGTTTTCCTTTTGAAGTATACATAATAATACAGGTGTTGATATTTGAGAGTACAATTTTATTTAAGTCAGGGAGAAGTTGTAATGAAATGACCAGGCGAGATCGCTATTTCTGAAACCATGATGTTTTTCGGGAGTTTCCCTTCCAATAGAATTCAACATCGAGGAAGAAGTCTAGTATTCCCATTTTAATATAGTGCAGCTTTTCTAATTGTAAGGTTTTTGTAGCTAGTTTCCATACTAGGATAGAGGGAATTTGAGTTGTTTTCCAATATCTTGGTATAAGGAGTTTGGCACTATTTAACATTATCTTGAATAGAGTTAATTGATATTGGCATGGAATTTAGGTTGGGTAAAAGAGTAGGACAAACAGGGCGGGATATGTTGATGGGGTCATGTAGGATTGTATTTATATGAAGTATTATTTGTGACCAAAATAATTTGAGTACTTTACAATGCCACCAAATATGGCTTATTGTCCCAATTTCACTGCATTCTCTCCAACAATTATCTGATGTAAAGGGATATATGGACTTTAGTCGCGTTGGTGTTAGATACCATCTTAGGAGCAATTTATAGTTTGCTTCAAATATAGATGCTGAAATCGAAGATTGTTTTGTGGACAAGAACATTTTGTGCCATTGTTGTGTGGTTATGTTAATATTAAGTTCTCTGTTCCAGGAGGTTGTGTAAGTGGGGAGGGTCCTAGATGTAATTTCAGATAAAATTTTATATGAGATTCCTAGGGGTCTATTTATGAAGCAGCGGATGCTGCTTCCCACCCTCTCCGCTTCAGTTCGGACTGAAGCGGAAGTTAAGAAGCAGCGGTCCTAAGACCACTACTCCTTAACTCGTCTGCCACCTCTGAGGTGGCGGACAGCAATCAGCACGATCGAATAAGATTGGGTTGAATGACACCCCCTGAATCTGCAGGGGACGGAATTGCAGCAGTAGTTCACTAGAACTGCTGGTGCAATGATAAATGCCGCACATACATAAATAGACCCCCTAGTGTGCCTTTTTAAGGATGTGTGTAGAACATAGAGTTTCAAATGGCGTCAAGAGTCTGTCAAAAGAGTCTTTGTTAGGTTGAAGATGTCAGGGATGTTGTCTGCTAATGTAATTCCTAGATATTTAATTGTTTTTGTGTTTGTATTGAAGAGTGTTAATCTGTTTATTTCATGTAGTTTCTGTGGAGTAGCTGATATGTTATAATTAATAGAAAAGTTAGACCATCTGCTGTAAGTGGTAAATTCAGACATGAGGGGTTGAATTGAAGAGATAGGTGAAGTCAGTGTCAATAAGATATTGTCTGCAAACAGTAATATTTTGTATTCTGTGGCATTAATTGTAAGGCCTTAAATGAGTTTGTTGTCTCTGATACGACAGGCTAGAGGTTCTATGGAGAGAGCAAATAATAGGGGGGATAAGGGGCAGCCTTGTCGGGTTCTGTTTAAAACTGGGAAGGTGGATGAGTGTGCCATTAATTCTGACCTTGGCTGTGGGATGAGAATATAACACGAAAATTTTATTTATTGAGGGTTGGGAAAAGCCAAAGTGAGACAGGGTGGCAGACATAAATGCCCAGTCCACCCCGTCAAAAGCTTTCTCTGCATCAATAGAGACAAAGATAGTTTGTGCCAAGGAGGATTTTGCCATATGCAGTAATTGTATAGCTCTGGTAGCATTGTCCTTGGATTCGTGTCCCAGAATTAAACCAGTTTGGTCGGGGTGTATGAGGTTTGATAATATTTTGTTCAACCTATTTGCTAGTATTTTCGTGTAAATTTTGACATCAATATTGATTAAAGATATCAGTCTGTAATTTTGAGGGTGGAGTGGTGATTTACCCTATTTAGGGATAACAGTAATGTGGGCTTCTAACATTTCTTTTGGAAAGGGGTGTTGATCAATTTTATTAAACATGTCAGTAAGCGAGCTAGCTAATATGTCTTTAAATCGGGAGTAATAGTGGGAGGTGAAGCCATCTGGGCATGGGGCTTTGCCGGTAGGGAGATTTGTAATGATGGAAAGAACTTCTGATAAGCTAATGGGGTCATCTAAACTGTCCCTGTCGGTTGATGATAATTTAGGAGTGCTTGCTGTAGATAATCCAACAGACCTGGTGGAGGGGTTGTTAAAGTTTGAGAGGGAGGGCTGGTTGAATACAATTTAGCATAATACTGTCGAAAGGTTTCAGCTATATTGTCATTTGTGGTGGAAGTTTTATTATTAACTGTCAAAGAATGTACATAAGTCTTGAATCTTTTTTTCTTTAGGTATCTGGCAAGGAGTTTACCAGATTCATTACTGTCTATGATATTTGGAACAAATTCCTAATTGTCTACGTGTATCTTGTAAACGTAATTAGGATAATAAGTCAGTTTTTGCTTCCTGTACTTTTTTTTCTAAAATACAGTCTTTGGGGTGGAGTTTGTGTTGTTTTTCAACTTGAGCTAAAGCGTCTGTCAGTTTAGTGTATTGTTGTCTGTGTAGTTTATTTAGTGTGGCCTTAGCTTTGATAAGTTATCCACGAATTGTACATTTATGAGCTTGTCATGTAGTAAAATGGTCAGTTTAGATGGGATTGTTAACGGAAAAAAATTCTTGTAAGTTGGTTTGTATTTGTTGGGTGATTGGGGGATGTACGAAAATAGTACCATCGCGTCTCCATATGTCTTCATATGTAGGTTGTAGGCCAGTTCATGAGGCAGGACATTGCTGAGTGGTCAGACCATGTTATATGTGAGATTTGGGATTTAGTAATTAAAGCAAGGCCTATATGGTCTGTAAATATATAATCTAACCTAAAATATCGTTTGTGGGGGACGAGAAAAACGTGTAATCTCTTTTGGTAGGATGGTGAGTGCGCCATTTGTCGAATGTGGGAAATGTTAGTAATGCTTTCCATACTGATTTAATTGAATGATTTGATAGGTGTGAGGTTTCATTGGATGTATCTAATTTAGGATCTAAAGGGAGGTTAAAGTTGCCTCCAATAAAGAGGGGACCCTTAGATGTGTCTAAGACTTTATTCATTATTATTTTAAAGAAAGTGGCATGGGCTATATGTGGATGATAAATATTAACTTAGGTGATAGGCCTGTTATATAGGTGGCCAACTAGTATCAGGAATCTTCCCTCTGGATTGGTGTCTTCTGAACGTTTTTCAAAGAGAATATCTTTGTTGAAAAATATTGCGACTCCATTCGTTTTTTTGGGAATTGGAGCAAAACAATTGAGTGGGGTAATGAAATTTTGAGATATGTGAATGGTCCGATTCTAAAAGGTGTGTCTCTTGCAGGAATAGAATATCAGCTTTCTTTTTATGAAAATCATTTAATACTATGGAGCATTTGTAGGGTGTTCGAAAGACTTTCACATTTTGAGTGTATATGCTAAGGGGTTTAGTGTGGGGGGTGGATTGGGGAAACATCATGGTTCAAAGAATAGAAAATTGGAGCAATCTCACCTGGTCTCTGCCGTGTAAAAGTGGTTGAGGTAGTGTTTCATATATTGCTTTAACTTGGAGAACTGAGTAAACCTGTAATTGTTGTGAGAAAAACATGAGAGAATGAGACAAGTAACATTTCCATTAATTTCGTCAATATTGTAGGTCTTTTGTATCATTAAGGCTAGTACGTCATGTAATAATGAAAAAAATATAAACATATCAAACTTACAAACGTAAGAACAAAAAAAATTAAGAAAATAGGGAGAAAAAACATTGAAAAGGGAAAAAGAGAGAGAAAAACAAAAGGGTAGGGAGGGTATTCAGGTTGAGGACCAAGACTTCTCAGCTCTGTAGTGGGGGAGGGGGGATATGGGATTGGGTAAGTAGAGGGGAGGAAAGGGGACTGGGTGAGTAGGGAATAGGATGTGGAATTAAGGGTAGTATGGAAGGGGGATATTGTAGTTACCCAATGTATTAAACATTTTACGAGTGAGTAAAATAATTTTTTTTAACTATGTAAATGTAAACATTTCTGAGAGTAATAGGAGAAAAAAAAAAAAGAGGTCATATACTCAGGTTGCAACAGTGTTTGAGTGAGAGAGTCCTAGGTTTTGTCTTGTTCTGGATCTTGTTTTTGCAACTTTGCTCTCTTTTGTTTAGGAGCCACATCTGCTGCAAGTTGCTTGGGGGTGTTGTGTTCCATTAAGAAAGGCAAATCTTTATGTGCCGCAGATGTAGATGTTTGTTGGAGATCTGGTATAGAGAGTCCTAATGAAGTACAGATGGTTGGTATTTCTTTGGTGGATTTGCAGGACAATCTTTTTCCCATATAGATTATGGATAGTGCAAATGGAAAGTTCCAACGGTATGGGATTTTCTTTTCCCTCAAAATGGTGGTTAATGGAGAGAGTTCTTTTCGACGTTGGAGTGTGTAGGTTGAGAAATCTGAGAAGACTTGTATCCGGTTGTTCTGAAATTGAAAGTTTGGATGTTTTCTTGCTGAAGATAAGATAAGTTCTTTGTCTGTGTAGCTTAGAAAGTATGCTATGAAATCACGAGGTAGTTGGTCCGGCTTAAGTTTAGACTTAAGGGCTCTATGGATTATTTATATGCGAATGTTGTCTATGTCAGAGGAATCTTCATCTGTAAAGGCTTTAATCAGGTCTATGACATATAGCTGGAGTAAGTCTGGGGGGATGATTTCAGGAATTCCACGGAATCTCAAATTATTTCTTCGGCCTCGGTTTTCGAGGTCATCAATTTTATCTTTCAGTTCTGCAATCTGTTGGTCTTGTTGTGCTACTAGTAGGACGGTGGAATCAATACCTTTAGCAAATAGGTCTCTTTCAACCTTTAGAGCCTCCACTTGAAAGCCAAGTTTGTTGATATCTTGTTTGAGAGTGGCAAATTCTTCTTTAAGGCTAGTGACAACTCTAGTAATCATCTCATCCATGTCTAATTTTGTAGGTAGCGACATAAAGTCTGCTTTAGTAAGCATTGCAGAAGTGTCCAATGTTGGTGAAGTTCCTGTTTCTGCTGCCATTATAGGGGGCTATACTTGTGTGAGTTTCTGAGGGTGTAGATGATTTGAAATATGAAGTCATGCTGGATTTTTGTGCAGATGACTGTCGTTGAAGTTTGTCTGGCTTGACCGGGTTTTTGGACGCCATAGTGTGGTAGCTTAGATGTGTGTTGACCCAAAGGATATAAAAGTGAACTTAGTTAGTAGGTTTGCAGTCAGCGACCCCTAAGTTGATAGTAGTTATATAGATATATTGCTGATTAACAGATAAAGAGAAAATGTGGTGTTTTCCAGCAGTGGTAATATAGGGATAGCTTCTTACATACAAATTTGGCGGTCTCTAGTGGTATTATGTGGCAGTAAACAGCTTTATGGTATTGATAGTCTCTATCAGCAGATTTTTTATATTGCAAAAATGCAGCTTTTATAGCAAGATGTCCAGTATAAATATTAGGAAACAAGTACTGCACCGTTTAATGAGTCATATAAAGCTAAATATTCAGTAAAACAAGTGCTTGAGTTCCTTATGCATCGTGTTCTGATAACACATGGAATTCGTTATATTATGCTGTGTGCTATAAGTGAAAGAGCCTGCATGGTCTTCTCTGATTTAGTTGTTTGTTTCAGTTTAAGCTTATATATACATAATATCCTTGTTTAGCTTGTCCAGCTGAGTACGTGTGGTATTTGTCTCTTTAAGAGATTGTCAGCAGCGTTCGATGTTTAAAAGACTCACGAGGTGAATTTTGCTGCGCCATGTGTCTCTGGGAGTCTCAGATGGGCCGCATGAGAAACGGATCTTTTCAGCCGTTGTAGGCGGTTTGTGAGGGTCGCTGACACCTTCAAAAATGTCCGTTGGTGTTACGGAGCTTCACCGCTACTATTGTGGTGGTCAGGGAGGGTAGCTGGCTATGTAGAGGAGTGTTGGTCCTGCTCCTGGCATCGGAGTTCCGTGTTAAGCGGCCATCTTGGATCTCCGCTCGGCCCCGCCCCCAAGTGCTATTATTTTTACTGTCATCATAGTGAAAAAATAAATAAAACAATAAATCATCAGTGATGAGTTCACACTTTGCTTTACTGATCTTGCGGGACCATAATCTTGCAACCTTTCATAGTAAACTTCCTTAATCTGACGAGGGAAATAAAATGACTGTGTATATTCTTTATCCTTTTGTGTGACCAGATAGGCACAGTTATAAATAAGCAGCTGCACTGATCAAGCAAGATGCACTCCAGTATCTTTGGAAGCAGTGAAAAAAATATAGTTTTCAGAATTAAATTACAGGAAAAAATTGGCAAAATAAATAATTTTTAGTTATTTTAAATGTCCCTTTAATGTCACATATGGCATTACTGAACTATATAAGTCTGGTACTATCCAATAAGACAGTCCAGTCCTGAGATATCAGGCATTACTCTTCTGAGCAAGAGGTAAAGCAAATTCCAGCCATATGTTTCAGCCTCATAGGTGTGATTAATGACGTACAGCTGAATAGTTGTATACACTGGGAAGTCGGTCATTTGCCTACACAACAAAACAAGACTCAGTCAACTAGGAACAAATATAACATTATTAATGGTTGTGCGGCATGCTGCCCACCAATGACCTGTCAATACCTGGACCTCTCTATAAGCAAACAAAAACAAAAGTGAGTGTTTAATGATGAAAATGTAAATACCAAGAGGTTTGTGAGCCCATAAGCATATAACTGCTATAGCAATAACATGTATCAGGTTAATAAATGATCAGAAAGAAGGAAAGCTTTTAAAAATGTGAGCAGCTAATGTGCTCATCAATATGGTATTCGCTCTGGGATATAAACATACACAAGAGCAGTCATGTACAGGAGGGTACATAGGTACCTGCCCAGGGTGCCATCTTCTCTAGGCAATAGTTACAATAATGTGATGGGTGGGCACAGCCCAGCAATCAAGCTGCCATGTTGTATGGTTTAAAGCTGACCCCTTTCATCTCATATTGTATAATAATAAATTATTAGTACTCGCCTAACACTCTTACTCTCTCTATTGACCATTACATCTAAATTACTTTCCCTCTTTTTTCTCCCATTTAAAAAGACATTGTATTCATTTGTTATAAAAGAGCAACATTTACATGTTTCTATGCATGTGCATTCGTCATTTGTTTGGCTAAATGATTGACATATGCACATGCCTACATTCAGCAAGTAGCGGCATTGGGCTCTTTTCGGAGCGGCATTTGGCTCTTTTCAGAATCTGCTCCTTTGTCAGAATCTGCTACCTCTGACTGTGCATGCTCTGTATGACGTAATCACACTCCACATATGTTAAATAGGAATGTGTGGAATGCGATTATGTAAATCAGCAACACGCGCATTCAGAGGTAGCAGGTTCTGACAAGGAAGTTGTGTCGGATCTTGCTGCTGCTACCCATGTGCTGTTTAAATTGAATACTGTTAATAAAATTAAAAGTGCATATTATATATACAGTATATACACACATACACGACACAGTTCAATGACTTGTCACGGTGATGAAAAATACGACGATGAAAGCATATTGTGATTGAACTTTGTCCTATATATATATATATATATATATATATATACACACATATATATACACACACATACATAGTATATATTTTATATGCACTTTTAATTTGTCAGTATTGTATTTGACAGTATTCAATTTCAACAGCGCATGCGCGCATCTCATAATGGTAGCAAAATCCGACAACTTCTTTGTCAGAATCTGCTACCTCTAAATGCGCATGCGGCTGATTTACATAATCGCATTCCACACATTCCTATTTAACATATGTGGAGAGCGATAAACTCATACAGAGCATGCACAATCAGAGGTAGCAGATTCTGACAAAGGAGCAGAATATGATAGACCACCGGTGTTCTGTCAATTTTTGCTACCTCCCTCACTGCGCATGCGTGAAATTACGTCACAGCATTCCACATATGTTGTAAATTAATGTGTGGAATGCAGTGATGTGAGTGTATGAGCAGTAAAAGAGGTAGCAAAAATCGACAGACATAAGTTACTCTCCGTACATTTACAGTCACCGCACTGAAAACAGCTAGGCAGGAACACGCTATTTTATAAAGCGTTCTTGCTTGATGTCTGTGCATTAACCTTTTATATTCTCAGTTACACTTCTGAAAAAGAATAATTTAAATAAATGCAGAAATAATAACGATTTGTTGTCAGTCTGAATCGGTAAACATTGTCACACATGGGATATCTTGTATTTTATTACACAATAATGTATTCCTGGGCAGGCACAGTGAGTTTCCCTACCCGTTGAATTCTGCTACCCCTCTCAGCGCGCATATGTGGAACGCAATGATGTGCGCGCACTCACACTGAGAGGGGTAGCAAAAATCGTCAGAACACCGTATTTGTGTCAAAGTGCAACACACAAAGCTATGTGCAAATCCAGATCTTTGTGTGTTGCATTTTCACAAGAAAAAATACGGCTCCAAAAAGAGCCAAATGGCGATATCTGCTGCAAGATTGGTCACTGGCTTGTCTAGTTTCCGTCTCTCTTTCTTCTGTCTCTCCTGCCTGCTCTCCCTCTTTTAAGGACAGTTTCATCCACTCCCTCCAACCTCACTGTACCACTGCTTTCACCACTATATCTGTACCCACTATCCATCCCCCCAGATATTTAAACTCTTTACTTCCTGTGCTCTACCCCCCTATTGCCTTATTTGTCATATTAATGAATAAAACACGGAACACTAATTCTGAACTTGTTCTCTGGTCTTTGTAGGTCCTGGAAGACAACGTCTCATTTACCTCTGCATTGATATCTGTTTCCCTAACAACATCTGCGTATCTGTTTGCTTTTATTACCTGCCTGACTAACTCATGAACACGCAGCGGGTGCCATTACCTCCCTCTGCTTGGCACTCTTATGTGGCAGGATTTGCACAAGGATCACACTTATCACTTTAGGAATTCATGGTTTGTGTTACATAAGATATAACCTTCTTTGTAGTGCTGGGCAGTTTCTGAATGACCCATAACAACAGTTCCACTGATGCCAGAGTAATATTCTACATGTTGTAGATAACTAAACAGAGATATAACAAACCCAGCAACTTTATGCAGCTTGATAGAAAACTCTTCTTTTTGATTGGAGTGATCCATATACATTTTGGTGATTGCGATTTTGATGGATGTGATCAATGATTCCATTTTATACCTCCACAGTGTATTTTCATGTATGGTGGCGTACATTTAATAAAGTTTGCTGATGTAACTTGTGCTTTGCTTACTTTGTGATCTTTAACTATATAAAGGAACACAGAATTCCAATTGCTCTTTGTTGCATTTAAAATATGCCATTTCAGAAAACATTTATTAAAAAAAAAAAAGGTTCCTGTGTTGAATACAACTACATATGATGCTTATCAGTGTCCATGAATACTGATGTTGGAGTTGTCATCAGCCAATGAGCTATTGACATACAATATATATATATATATATATATATATATATATATATATATATATATATATATATATACACACACACATACATACATACATATATATAGCAGCAAAACACTTTTATCAATAACAGGTATTCCTCAAACAAGGCATTTTAAACAAGTAAACGTTACACTATAGCAGAGAATGCTAATATAGGGCTAGATAACAAGTGGAGAGTTATTTGATGCTCTGTTAGAGCGTTACCTGCGCTAGATGTTAGCTTTTTTTGTGCTTTGGGTTGTGCTCGTATTATGATTTGTAAGTAAACTGTTTTTACTTGCACGCTAACCCGACACCCGTAAAAAGCCGCGCGATAACCCATTCCCCCATAGAAGTCAATGGAGCAAAAAACCTAACACCCTACTCGCTTGCAAACACGATCGCATATTCTTAAGTGCGCTAACCCATGAAAATATGAATACTTCACATTCCAATTGTTCTTCACATAGAAGAATATGTTCTCTTTATTCATAGATATTTATATGATCTGTTTTGGTAACATATTTACACACATATATATATATATATTAAAAAAGATAATATATATACACTGTATATATATATATATGTATAGATATATACAGATATATAGGAACCACCTAGCTACTTCATAGTGCCACCCGGGCTACTTCATACTGCCACCTGGATGGCAACATTTTCTGTGGAGAACACTGTAGTTCATTCTATTATTGTAGTAGTGCTTGATCCCCTGCAAATGGCTTAAATAGATAAATAAAGTCAGCTTCAGTTTCCAATGTGCTATTGGTCCAGAGCTGAACAAGGCACCAAGCCAATCACTCTCCGTGTTCAGCAGGATCAGCAGTGCATTGCTGCTTCAGAGTTAAACAGCTGGGTACGACTGAAACAACACGGTTATTACTCACCATGCTATTATAGTATTAGGAGTCCCTCAGGGATTGTCTTAAAGGCATTTTTCCCTTTGGAACTGTTTATCTCATTAAGGGGAGTTAAATAATATTCATATGTTAAAACTACAAAAATGTAACACTTCCACTCTCTATTCTGTGAGCTAAAGTGAAGTGCAAGGTACAGTCAGCAATGTCACTGATCTGTTAATCCCCCCAGCTGTATTTTAGGCGTATTTATACTGCAATTAACATGCTTAAAGGGACAGTATACACAAATTTCCATATAACTGCATATAATAGACACTACTATAAAGAAGAATCTGCACAAATACTGATCTAACAATCCAGTATAAAACATTTTAAAAATACTTAGAATCTCCCAGTTTAGCACTGCTGATGAGGTTAGGCTGGGGCACCCAGTGATAGGGGCTGGGGAAACAGAAACAGCAGACACGCCCCCCCCCCCCCTGCTTATGGAAAGACTCAATAGACAAACAGGACCCAGGAGGAATCTGTAGACATCAGTATACATCTGATACTTTGGGACTTGGTGAGGAGTCTGAAAATCAGCAAAATCTTATTAAAAAGTAATCAAAATTATAAATTGTTACAAAAACACTCCCAGATGGGCTATATAAATGAATCATCTACAAAACATTAATGCAAAGAAAAGGCTTGTGCACAGTGTCCCTTTAATACTTATTAGGATAAATAACTAATGCATTATTCCTCTCTCTTTAATTATAATCATGTCTGGATAGCTCTATCTAGCAAATACACACAACGCATTGAATACACACTCTAAAAGTCACAAAACTGAGGGCAGATATAAAACCCATGAGAAAAGTCAGACACAGTAAAGCCCTTGTCTATTTGCAGGTGAGCAGCTAAAAACAGCCATACAAAGGGAATGGTATCCCTCCCCAGAATACGCAGTAAGCACACAATATCAGGGGGGAAGCTAGTGTATTTAATATGTCCCAGAGAACTGTGAAATACAACTGGAAATAAGATATGGTTAACAATAAGGTACAGTGTAAGTAATTATGTACACACACACACACATTATATATATATAAATAACATCTTAAAATAGTACCAAACAGACGCTGGAAGAAATGGTCAAATCACCCGTTTTATTTACACAATTTGAATATATGTTAACGAGTACAAAGGTGCCCCTGCAGCATACAATAAACAACTTTGTTGTAAAGAACTGCAGTGGCATCTATAACTGTGTTGTATTCACATTTTTCTCTTCCACGTCTGGATTATAAGGAAGGCCCTCCCAATGGCCATAAAATGGATTCACTGTTAAATTATCTGGTAATAAAGATGTGCCATCACAAGCCATGTCCAACTGCAGAGCTCGCTTTTCTGGTAACCAGATGTTGTGCAAGCACCTTCAATGGTACAATCATTTTGACCTTGGGTCCAATAAAAGTTCTGTGATGCCCAAGTAGGCATAATTACCCCAATACACTATCATTAAAAGCCAGGCACACCACTGCCTTCTGATGCCCGCTGTACTCCCGTTTAATCTCGCCAGTCTCAACACACCAGAGCCGCGCCAGGTTATCCGAGGATGCTGGAAGAAACAGTATATTGCAAGCAGTTATGTTGTGTCATGATAACTGATCAATGCATCATACGAATAACAACATTAATGGGACACTTAAAGGGACATAATACTCATATGCTAAATCACTTGAAACTGATGCAGTATAACTGTAAAAAGCTGACAGGAAAATACCACCTGAGCATCTCTATGTAAAAAAGGAAGATATTTTACCTCACAATCTCCTCAGCTCAGCAGAGTAAGTTCTGTGTAAAAAGTTATACTTCACTTGCTCCCAGCTGCAGGTAAAAAAAAAATAAAAAAAATGAAGAAATGAACAGCAGCCAATCAGCATCAGCAGTGCTGAGGTCATGAACTTTTACTGTGATCTCATGAGATTTGACTTAACTCTCATGAGATTTCATAGTAAGCTTCCTTTACCTGATTGGTGAAATAAGATGAGAGTGCATGATGCTCATCCCTTCAGTTGTCCCGGGACAGACATACTAAAATGCTGCTTAGAAATCCTTTACAATGGGAGGTGGCTACTGAGGAACTTTTGAGGTAAAATATCTTTCTTTTTTACATAGAGATGTTCAGGAGATATTTTCTAGTCCGCTTTTTACAGCTATACTGCATCACTTTCAAGTGTTTAAACATTTGGGTATTATGGCCCTTTAAGTCAAAACAAACTTTAATCATTCAGAAAGAGCAGCAGTTTTAAGACATTTTCCAGTTTACTACTATTATCAAATTTTGAAGTCCTTTTATATGCACACTTTCTGGGGAACAAGATCCTACTGAGCATCTGCACAAGCTCACAGGGTATACGTATACTAGTCTGTGATTGGCTGATGTCTGTCACATGGTAAAGGAGGTCAGAAAATGTGAGAAAAAATAAATAAATTTGTCAGAAAAAAATCTAATGCTTCTTTAAAATTCAGAGTAAGTGTTAAATCATTGTCTTGTTATTATGTACTTGTTAATTATGTAATTCTCCTGCATTGAGTGGCCCTTTATCAAGTTAAAAGGGACTTAAAACTATTTTATTTTTTATTCAGATAGTGTGCAATTTAAAATAAAAAAGGAACAAAAAAACATAATTTATGTAAGAACTTACCTGATAAATTCATTTCTTTCATATTAGCAAGAGTCCATGAGCTAGTGACGTATGGGATATACATTCCTACCAGGAGGGGCAAAGTTTCCCAAACCTCAAAATGCCTATAAATACACCCCTCACCACACCCACAATTCAGTTTAACGAATAGCCAAGAAGTGGGGTGATAAAAAAGTGCGAAAGCATAAAAAATAAGGAATTGGAATAATTGTGCTTTATACAAAATCATAACCACCACAAAAAAAGGGCGGGCCTCATGGACTCTTGCTAATATGAAAGAAATGAATTTATCAGGTAAGTTCTTACATAAATTATGTTTTCTTTCATGTAATTAGCAAGAGTCCATGAGCTAGTGACGTATGGGATAATGACTACCCAAGATGTGGATCTTTCCACACAAGAGTCACTAGAGAGGGAGGGATAAAATAAAGACAGCCAATTCCTGCTGAAAATAATCCACACCCAAAATAAAGTTTAAAGAAAAACATAACTGAAACCGCTGCCTGAAGTACTTTTCTACCAAAAACTGCTTCAGAAGAAGAAAATACATCAAAATGGTAGAATTTAGTAAAAGTATGCAAAGAGGACCAAGTTGCTGCTTTGCAAATCTGGTCAACCGAAGCTTCATTCCTAAACGCCCAGGAAGTAGAAACTGACCTAGTAGAATGAGCTGTAATTCTCTGAGGCGGAGTTTTACCCGACTCAACATAGGCAAGATGAATTAAAGATTTCAACCAAGATGCCAAAGAAATAGCAGAAGCTTTCTGGCCTTTTCTAGACCCAGAAAAGATAACAAATAGACTAGAAGTCTTACGGAAAGATTTCGTAGCTTCAACATAATATTTCAAAGCTCTAACAACATCCAAAGAATGCAACGATTTCTCCTTAGAATTCTTAGGATTAGGACATAATGAAGGAACCACAATTTCTCTACTAATGTTGTTGGAATTCACAACTTTAGGTAAAAATTCAAAAGAAGTTCGCAACACCGCCTTATCCTGATGAAAAATCAGAAAAGGAGACTCACAAGAAAGAGCAGATAATTCAGAAACTCTTCTGGCAGTAGAGATGGCCAAAAGGAACAAAACTTTCCAAGAAAGTAATTTAATGTCCAATGAATGCATAGGTTCAAACGGAGGAGCTTGAAGAGCTCCCAGAACCAAATTCAAACTCCAAGGAGGAGAAATTGACTTAATGACAGGTTTTATACGAACCAAAGCTTGCACAAAATAATGAATATCAGGAAGAATAGCAATCTTTCTGTGAAAAAGAACAGAAAGAGCAGAGATTTGTCCTTTCAAAGAACTTGCGGACAAACCCTTATCTAAACCATCCTGAAGAAACTGTAAAATTCTCGGTATTCTAAAAGAATGCCAAGAAAAATGATGAGAAAGACACCAAGAAATATAAGTCTTCCAGACTCTATAATATATCTCTCGAGATACAGATTTACGAGCCTGTAACATAGTATTAATCACAGAGTCAGAGAAACCTCTTTGACCAAGAATCAAGCGTTCAATCTCCATACCTTTAAATTTAAGGATTTCAGATCCTGATGGAAAAAAGGACCTTGTGACAGAAGGTCTGGTCTTAACGGAAGAGTCCACGGTTGGCAAGAGGCCATCCGGACAAGATCTGCATACCAAAACCTGTGAGGTCATGCCGGAGCTACCAGCAGAACAAACGAGCATTCCTTCAGAATCTTGGAGATTACTCTTGGAAGAAGAACTAGAGGCGGAAAGATATAGGCAGGATGATACTTCCAAGGAAGTGATAATGCATCCACTGCCTCCGCCTGAGGATCCCGGGATCTGGACAGATACCTAGGAAGTTTCTTGTTTAGATGGGATGCCATCAGATCTATTTCTGGAAGTTCCCACATTTGAACAATCTGAAGAAATACCTCTGGGTGAAGAGACCATTCGCCCGGATGCAACGTTTGGCGACTGAGATAATCCGCTTCCCAATTGTCTATACCTGGGATATGAACCGCAGAGATTAGACAGGAGCTGGATTCCGCCAAAAATTCTTGGAGCTGTAGCTAGGCCAAACGGCAGAGCCACAAACTGGTAATGCTTGTCCAGAAAAGAGAATCTCAGGAACTGATAATGATCTGGATGAATCGGAATATGCAGATATGCATCCTGTAAATCTATTGTGGACATATAATTCCCTTGCTGAACAAAAGGCAAGATAGTCCTTACAGTTACCATCTTGAACGTTGGTATCCTTACATAACGATTCAATATTTTTAGATCCAGAACTGGTCTGAAGGAATTCTCCTTCTTTGGTACAATGAAGAGATTTGAATAAAACCCCATCCCCTGTTCCGGAACTGGAACTGGCATAATTACTCCAGTCAACTCTAGATCTGAAACACATTTCAGAAATGCTTGAGCTTTTACTGGATTTACTGGGACACGGGAAAGAAAAAATCTCTTTGCAGGAGGTCTCATCTTGAAACCAATTCTGTACCCTTCTGAAACAATGTTCTGAATCCAAAGATTGTGAACAGAATTGATCCAAATTTCCTTGAAAAAACGTAACCTGCCCCCTACCAGCTGCGCTGGAATGAGGGCCGCACCTTCATGTGGACTTAGAAGCAGGCTTTGCCTTTCTAGCTGGCTTGGATTTATTCCAGACTGGAGATGGTTTCCAAACTGAAACTGCTCCTGAGGATGAAGGATCAGGCTTTTGTTCTTTGTTGAAACGAAAGGAACGAAAACGATTATTAGCCCTGTTTTTACCTTTAGATTTTTTATCCTGTGGTAAAAAAGTTCCTTTCCCACCAGTAACAGTTGAAATAATGGAATCCAACTGAGAACCAAATAATTTGTTACCCTGGAAAGAAATAGAAAGTAAAGTTGATTTAGAAGCCATATCAGCATTCCAAGTTTTAAGCCATAAAGCTCTTCTAGCTAAAATAGCTAGAGACATAAACCTGACATCAACTCTGATAATATCAAAAATGGCATCACAGATAAAATTATTAGCATGCTGTAGAAGAATAATAATATCATGAGAATCATGATGTGTTACTTGTTGCGCTAAAGTTTCCAACCAAAAAGTTGAAGCTGCAGCAACATCAGCCAAAGATATAGCAGGTCTAAGAAGATTACCTGAACACAGATAAGCTTTTCTTAGAAAGGATTCAATTTTCCTATCTAAAGGATCCTTAAACGAAGTACCATCTGACGTAGGAATAGTAGTACGTTTAGCAAGGGTAGAAATAGCCCCATCAACTTTAGGGATTTTGTCCCAAAATTCTAATCTGTCAGACGGCACAGGATATAATTGCTTAAAACGTTTAGAAGGAGTAAATGAATTACCCAATTTATCCCATTCTTTGGAAATCACTGCAGAAATAGCATTAGGAACAGGAAAAACTTCTGGAATAACCACAGGAGCTTTAAATACCTTATCCAAACGTTTAGAATTAGTATCAAGAGGACCAGAATCCTCTATTTCTAAAGCAATTAGTACTTCTTTAAGTAAAGAACGAATAAATTCCATTTTAAATAAATATGAAGATTTATCAGCATCAACCTCTGAGACAGAATCCTCTGAACCAGAAGAGTCATCAGAATCAGAATGATGATGTTCATTTAAAAATTCATCTGTAGGAAGAGAAGTTTTAAAAGATTTTTTACGTTTACTAGAAGGAGAAATAACAGACATAGCCTTCTTTATGGATTCAGAAACAAAATCTCTTATATTATCAGGAACATTCTGCACCTTAGATGTTGAAGGAACTGCAACAGGCAATGGTACATTACTAAAGGAAATATTATCTGCTTTAACAAGTTTGTCATGACAATCAATACAAACAACAGCTGGAGGAATAGCTACCAAAAGTTTACAGCAGATACACTTAGCTTTGGTAGATCCAGCACTAGAAAGCGATTTTCCTGTAGTATCTTCTGACTCAGATGCAACGTGAGACATCTTGCAATATGTAAGAGAAAAAACAACATATATATAAAGCAAAATTGATCAAATTCCTTAAATGACAGTTTCAGGAATGGGAAAAAATGCCAAAAAACAAGCTTCTAGCAACCAGAAGCAATGAAAAATGAGACTTAAATAATGTGGAGACAAAAGCGACGCCCATATTTTTTTGCGCCAAATAAAAACGCCCACATTATTTGGCGCCTAAATGCTTTTGGCGCCAAAAATGACGCCACATCCGGAACGCCGACATTTTTGGCGCAAAATAACGTAAAAAAATGACGAAACTTCCGGCGACACGTATGACGCCGGAAACGGAAAAAGAATTTTTGCGCCAAAAAAATCCGCGCCAAGAATGACGCAATAAAATGAAGCATTTTCAGCCCCCGCGAGCCTAACAGCCCACAGGGAAGAGTCAAATTTTTGAAGGTAAGAAAAAATGATTAAATCAATGCATTATCCCAAATATGAAACTGACTGTCTGAAAATAAGGAAAGTTGAACATTCTGAGTCAAGGCAAATAAATGTTTGAATACATATATTTAGAACTTTATAAACAAAGTGCCCAACCATAGCTTTAGAGTGTCACAGAAAATAAGATTTACTTACCCCAGGACACTCATCTACATGTTTGTAGAAAGCCAAACCAGTACTGAAACGAGAATCAGCAGAGGTAATGGTATATACAAGAGTATATCGTCGATCTGAAAAGGGAGGTAAGAGATGAATCTCTACGACCGATAACAGAGAACCTATGAAATAGACCCCGTAGAAGGAGATCACTGCATTCAAATAGGCAATACTCTCCTCACATCCCTCTGACATTCACTGCACGCTGAGAGGAAAACCGGGCTCCAACTTGCTGCGGAGCGCATATCAACGTAGAATCTAGCACAAACTTACTTCACCACCTCCATCGGAGGCAAAGTTTGTAAAACTGAATTGTGGGTGTGGTGAGGGGTGTATTTATAGGCATTTTGAGGTTTGGGAAACTTTGCCCCTCCTGGTAGGAATGTATATCCCATACGTCACTAGCTCATGGACTCTTGCTAATTACATGAAAGAAAACATATTTCCAATTTACTTGTTTACTTCTATATGTCCTTAGTTCTATCACTTGCCAAAGGGCTTAAGACAGCAAAATCCTAATATGTCTTATTATAAAATACAGTACATTAAAGGGACACTCAATAAAATTAAACTTTCATTATTCAGATAGAGCATGCCATTTTAAAAAACTTTCCAATTTACTTCCATTAACAAAATGTGCACAGTCTTTTTATATTTAAACTTTTTGAGTCTCCAGCTCCTACTGAGCATGTGCAAGAATAAGTGTGTATGCATTTGTGAATGGCTGATGGCTGTCACATGGTACGTGTATGCATTTGTGATTGGCTGATGGCTGTCACATGGTACAGGGGGAGTGGAAAAAGACATAACTTTCAAAATTGTCAGAAAAAAAATCTATTACTCATTTGAAGTTCAGACTACGTGCTATTGCATTGTCTTGTTGTCTTGCATTTGTTGATTATGCAAATCTATTGTGTTGACTGGTCCTTTAAATATTTACCTGTGACAATGTACTGAGAGTCACCAGAAAATGCGCAGTCCCACATCCAGCCCCGAGATGTCTCTCCCGGGTTATTGCTCTTAATACTCAGTTCTGTCATCAGAGAGAAGTTGGAAGTTCTCCAGATCTTGCAGGTCTGATCAGCAGAGCATGTGGCCAGTAGCCTGTAAAAAAGTACAGTCATACATACCCTATACAAGCTAAAATCAGTTTCCATAGAAACAGACTTCGATGGTAGATGAGAACCAGTAGATTCATCAAGTTTTCCCATCATTTTTTCTGAAGTCTAAGCTTAAAGTGATGGTAAACGCTCCCCTTTTTAAAATCGGATCCGGAATGTTAGTAATATTTTAGCTGGAGTTTAATTCATCAGTTGTAAAGAAGTTGCGCTATAACGTACTTTTAAATATAGATATAAAATTCAAATACCCCGCACTCCGCCGCCTACTTTAAAAGCAAATTTTTCTGTGAGCTAATAGTATGAATTGTTGTCCAATCAGTGTTCTAGCTACAACCAAAGTACCATATGGGGAGAGCACTCATTGGACAACAATTCAAACCGTTAGCTCAAAGAAAAATTGACTTTTGAAGTGGGATGAAGAGCGCAGAATTTTGAATTTTATATCTACATTAAAAAGTAAAGTTATAGTGCAATTTTGTTACAACTGATTAAACTCCATCTAAAATATCACTAACATTCTGGATCTGTTTTTATTAAAGGGAGAGTTAACCATCATTTTAATTAATCTCAGTATTTGTCGTACTGGAAGTCTATACGATGAAAGAACAGGGCATCGTCAAATTACTCCTGAACCTACGACCTCCAAACTGAGATTACGACCACTTACTCACGTCTCTTTAACACACGGACACTAACCTGACAGCATTGTCTAGTAAATGAGAATAAATATACTCAATTTGTAGCTCGTGTTACCATTATAATTACTATTATCTAGTTTCTCAAAAGGATCTAAATTTAAAACCCACTTTGCTTTGGTTAACTTTTCAATAGAGTATCAAAGCAACAAATACACATTACGTTAATGCTTTTAAAAGAGACAAAGTTAACGTTAATCTCTCATGATCCAGAGAGAGGATGGAATTTTAAACAATGTTTCAACTTCCTTCTATTATCTAATTTGCGTTGTTCTTTTGATATCTATTGTTGAAGAGCATACTTAGGTAGGCTCAGGAGGAGAAGTGTACTACTTGGGGCTAGCTGCAAATTGGTGGCTTTTGTCCCTTTTCACATTCACGATTAAGAACTTATCTTTAGATACGTACGTGGAATCCGGGCTGAATTTACATTTCAGAGCGCAGCGTTTATGAGATGGTATTTTGGTTTTGGGGATGAGTTGAGTTAAGTCATCTCCAAGGCCCCCTGTCAGGTTCCACACAAAGCAGTTCCCCTGCAATAAAACACAAGATATTATTAATCTGTATTAACTTTTTGAGTGCTAATGACGGCTCTGAGCCGTCACAGAGTTTCTCACTTTGGTGCTGATGGCTCAGAGCCGTCATGAGCACTCTTCCTACATTGAGGGAGATCTGGGGGCTCCTAACCGCTCCTACCCCGGCGATCGTGCCTGTAGAGTGACAGGCATCGTCGGGGCTTCACGTGATGTGCAGTGACGTCACGCGCAATGACGTGATGACGTCACTGCGCAACTTTATTTATACTTAACAATGTTAAGTATAGGAGGAGGGGGCATGCTGCTTAGAAGCCTGTATCTCAGGCATCTAAGCAGCTACAGACCCCCAAGACCCAATGTTGGAAAGGTAATTGCCTAACCTTTCCAACAATTTAAGTCTTGGGGGTCTGTAAAAAAAAAAAAAAAAGTAACATTTTTTTTCCCCAAAAATAAAAAAACCCATAGAAAATATTAGCACCCAGGTGGGAAAGTGTTTAGCACTCAAAGGGTTAATAAAAGCATCAACATTTCACTCAGGCCAACTCAAGAGTAAGTTTATTAGTACAAAGCACAGGGACAATAAAAGCTTCAGTAAACAAACAAAAGGTACTCCGCTCCCCTGGCAAATGTTCTTTTTATAAAGTACACTGCTGGTAGAAAAGCTCACAAGTGTACAATCTTAAAGGGACAATGACTCAGGCAAGCAGCTGATAAGAGTTCATGGTATTCAAAGCTGCGGCAGGAATACCCTTTCTTTAAGGCTGTTTTGAAACAAAAAGTGGGGAAATCAGTTACAAACGAAATGCTATGAATGTGCGCTATACTAGTCAGGGCAGAAGTTTGTTTGTAAAGACGTCTGTGTGAATAAAAGAAGGAAGAGAGCACATTTTTTCACTGTGTTTTTATTTTGTGTCATTTTTTTTTCCTGCTATAGCAGTTTCACACAATTTTTGGCAAAGATTTCTGGGGTTCCTGATAGAGCGCTATATTGTGCCGACTGTGTATGAGCCTCTTGCTTATTGACTATTCTTAAGTTCCTGAATAAGCTTCATTGCTCTGGATTCATAACCCCTGACTTGTCTTGACTTCCCTCTAGTACTTTGCCACCTGCGCTGTTTTGACCTTGGTTTACTACTAACTACGCTCCTGGTTCTGACTTGGTACTTGAGTTTGAACTGCGTGTGACCCGGCCAGATCACTATTCTACAGATCACTCCTGCTGATTTATCTTCTTTACTAAGTCTCTGTGCTACAGACGGTGATTGCCTCTGACAGTGGTTTCTGACAATACTGGAGAGGAGATGACGTGTATAAGTGCTAGGTGAAGTGCGCAGCTATAAGGGTTAGAAAATCAGATCTGAGATGACAGGATATTACAAGATCAGTGAGAGCAGCAGGTGATTGTTATCAGAATGATCTAATAACAGTAAAGCAATTGGGGTGGGTGGGAAGCAGACGTGCGTATAAGGTGGCTTTGTTAGCTGCCAAATGCGGAAGTAAGTGGGCGCTTGTGGAACCTGCTCTTTTCGATACCGGATTTCTTCTTGTGCAAGTTATCTGAATTTGCACGGCTCTTAGTGTTGAACTTTCACAAGAATAAATCCGGCAAAAAGAGCCAAAGGCCACGAGCGGCCACCTTCTCCCGCATTCTGCAGCTAACGAAGCTGCTGTACGCACACGTCTACTGGGAAGTGGAAAATGGTTTCAAAAGAGTGAACAGATAAAGATGGAGCTTATGCAGAGGAAGTGGATTCAACAACTATGTTCCTGTGGGGACAAAAGATCAAGTAATTATTTTTTTTACCCCATGACACCTTTGTATTACAAATGCATTTACAGCTGCCAGCGTCACCTCCCTCAAGTACTCACCGAGCTGTTAACAGCCGCCATGTAGCTGGCATCAGGGTCGATATGGACAGAATTAACAGACGCATCAGCCTCTGGAATAAGCTGCTCGTTCTGATCAGTTTTCAAATCCCAGATGTGAATTGCTCCACTTTGGTCACCAACAATCAGCTCTGCCTGGCAAGGGGTTTAATTACTTCTATTATTCACTGCAAGTTCATTAAGTACCTTCACTATGGGAATTGCTTCGCTCGAGTAAAATTTGCAAATTGCTAAATTAATTGAAAATACTAATTGTAGATTTATAAAAGCACAGACATACGAAGAAAATATAGCAGTTGTACATGACAGACAAGTACAGACATGAGCATTTATTCCTAATGGAATATTTTACCATACAGGAACAATTATAGTAAAATTAATAAAATAAATTCAGCATCTTGGATTTAGACACAAATTGTTCCAATTAAAGTACAAGGTATGAAAGAAAATGTAAAAGCCAAAATGTCAAGATTCTATTTTATTTATCTGTGGATTGCTGAATATATATATATATATATATATATATATATATATATATATATATATATATAACATAATTTATGCTTACCTGATAAATTTATTTCTCTTGTAGTGTGTTCAGTCCACGGGTCATCCATTACTTATGGGATATATTCTCCTTCCCAACAGGAAGTTGCAAGAGGATCACCCAAGCAGAGCTGCTATATAGCTCCTCCCCTCACATGTCATATCCAGTCATTCGACCGAAACAAGACGAGAAAGGAGAAACCATAGGGTGCAGTGGTGACTGGAGTTTAATTAAAATTTAGATCTGCCTTAAAGACAGGGCGGGCCGTGGACTGAATACACTACAAGAGAAATAAATTTATCAGGTAAGCATAAATTATGTTTTCTCTTGTTAAGTGTAGTCAGTCCACGGGTCATCCATTACTTATGGGATACCAATACCAAAGCTAAAGTACACGGATGAAGGGAGGGACAAGGCAGGAACATTAAACAGAAGGAACCACTGCCTGAAGTACCTTTCTCCCAAAACCAGCCTCCGAAGAAGCAAAAGTGTCAAATTTGTAAAATTTTGAAAAGGTATGAAGTGAAGACCAAGTTGCAGCCTTGCAAATCTGTTCAACAGAGGCCTCATTCTTAAAGGCCCAGGTGGAAGCCACAGCTCTAGTGGAATGAGCTGTAATTCTTTCAGGAGGCTGCTGTCCAGCAGTCTCATAGGCTAAACGTATTATGCTACGAAGCCAAAAAGAGAGAGAGGTGGTCGAAGCCTTTTGACCTCTCCTCTGACCAGAATAAACGACAAACAGAGAAGAAGTTTGCCGAAAATCTTTAGTTGCCTGTAAGTAGAACTTCAGGGCACGGACTACGTCCAGATTATGCAAAAGACGTTCCTTCTTTGAAGAAGGATTAGGACATAATGAAGGAACAACAATCTCTTGATTGATATTCCTGTTAGAAACAACCTTAGGTAAAAACCCAGGTTTAGTACGCAGAACTACCTTGTCTGAATGAAAAATCAGATAAGGAGAATCACAATGTAAAGCAGATAACTCAGAGACTCTTCGAGCCGAGGAAATAGCCATCAAAAACAGAACTTTCCAAGATAAAAGCTTAATATCAATGGAATGAAGGGGTTCAAACGGAACACCCTGAAGAACTTTAAGAACCAAGTTTAAGCTCCACGGAGGAGCAACAGTTTTAAACACAGGCTTAATCCTAGCCAAAGCCTGAGAAAAAGCCTGGACGTCTGGATTCTCTGCCAGACGTTTGTGTAAAAGAATAGACAGAGCAGAAATCTGTCCCTTTAACGAACTAGCGGATAAACCCTTTTCTAAACCTTCTTGTAGAAAAGCCAATATCCTAGGAATCCTAACCTTACTCCATGAGTAACTCTTGGATTCACACCAATATAATTATTTACGCCATATCTTATGGTAAATTTTTCTGGTAACAGGTTTCCGAGCCTGTATTAACGTATCAATAACCGACTCCTAAAAACCACGCTTTGATAGAATCAAGCGTTCAATCTCCATGCAGTCAGCCTCAGAGAAATTAGGCTTGGATGGTTGAAAGGACCCTGAATTAGAAGGTCCTGCCTCAGAGGCAGACAGGACGACATGTCCACTAGGTCTGCATACCAGGTCCTGTGTGGCCACGCAGGCGCTATCAGAATCACCGATGCTCTCTCCTGTTTGATCCTGGCAATCAGTCGAGGTAGCAACGGAAATGGTGGAAACACATAAGCCATGTTGAAAACCCAAGGGGCTGCTATTGCATCTACCAGCACCGCTCCCGGGTCCCTGGACCTGGATCCGTAACAAGGAAGCTTTTGCCATGAGATCCAGCTCCGGTTCGCCCCAACGAAGAATCAGTTGAGCAAACACCTCCGGGTGAAGTTCCCACTCCCCCGGATGAAAGGTCTGGCGACTTAGAAAGTCCGCCTCCCAGTTCTCCACGCCTGGGATGTAGATCACTGACAGGTGACAAGAGTGCGACTCTGCCCAGCGAATTATCTTCGAGACTTCCAACATCGCTAGGGAACTCCTGGTTCCCCCTTGATGATTGATGTAAGCCACAGTCGTGATGTTGTCCGACTGAAATCTGATGAACCTCAGTGTTGCTAACTGAGGCCAAGCTAGAAGAGCATTGAATATTGCTCTTAATTCCAGAATGTTTATTGGGAGGAGTTTCTCCTCCTGAGTCCACGATCCCTGAGCCTTCAGGGAGTTCCAGACTGCACCCCAGCCTAGTAGGCTGGCATCTGTTGTTACAATCGTCCAATCTGGTCTGCGAAAAGTCATTCCTTTGGACAGATGAACCCGCGACAACCACCAGAGAAGAGAATCTCTGGCCCCCTGGTCCAGATTTAGTAAAGGGGACAGATCTGAGTAATCCCCATTCCACTGATTTAGCATGCATAGTTGCAGCGGTCTGAGATGTAGGCGCGCAAATGGCACTATGTCCATTGCCGCGACCATTAAGCCGATTACTTCCATGCACTGAGCTACTGATGGGCTTGGAATGGAATGAAGGACACGGCAAGCATTTAGGATTTTTGATAACCTGGACTCCGTCAGGTAAATCTTCATCTCTACAGAATCTATAAGAGTCCATAGAAAGGGAACCCTTGTGAGTGGGAACAGAGAACTCTTTTCCATGTTCACTTTCCACCCATGCGACCTTAGAAATGCTAGAACTATCTCTGTATGAGACTTTGCATTTTGAAAAGTTGACGCTTGTATCAGGATGTCGTCTAGGTACGGAGCCACCGCTATGCCTCGCGGTCTTAGTACCGCCAGAAGCGAGCCCAGAACCTTTGTAAAAATTCTCGGGGCCGTAGCCAACCCGAAGGGAAGAGCTACAAACTGGTAATGCCTGTCTAGAAAGGCAAACCTTAGGTACCGATAATGATCCTTGTGAATCGGTATGTGAAGGTAGGCATCCTTTAAGTCCACTGTGGTCATATACTGACCCTCTTGGATCATGGGTAGGATGGTTCGAATAGTTTCCATTTTGAATGATGGAACCCTTAGGAATTTGTTTAAGATCTTCAGGTCCAAGATTGGCCTGAAGGATCCCTCTTTTTTGGGAACCACAAACAGATCTGAGTAAAAACCTTGCCCTTGTTCCGTCCGCGGAACCGGGTGGATCACTCCCATTACTAAGAGGTCTTGTACACATCATAGAAATGCCTCTTTCTTTATTAGGTTTGTTGATAACCTTGACAGATGAAATCTCCCTTGTGGAGGAGAAGTTTTGAAGTCCAGAAGGTATCCCTGAGATATGATCTCCAACGCCCAGGGATCCTGGACATCTCTTGCCCAGGCCTGGGCAAAGAGAGAAAGTCTGCCCCCCACTAGATCCGTTTCCGGATAGGGGGCCCTTTCTTCATGCTGTCTTAGGGGCAGAAGTAGGTTTTCTGGCCTGCTTGCCCTTGTTCCAGGACTGGTTGCCTTTCCAACCCTGTCTGTAACGAGTAGCAGTCCCTTCCTGTTTTGGAGCGGAGGAAGTTGATGCTGCTCCTGCCTTGAAATTACGAAAGGCAAGAAAATTAGACTGTTTGGCCTTTGATTTGGCCCTGTCCTGAGGAAGGGTGTGACCCTTACCTCCAGTAATGTCAGCAATAATTTCTTTCAAGCCGGGCCCGAATAAGGTTTGCCCTTTGAAAGGAATATTAAGCAATTTAGATTTAGAAGTTACATCTGCTGACCAGGATTTAAGCCATAGCGCTCTGCGCGCCTGGATGGCGAATCCGGAATTCTTAGCCGTTAGTTTGGTTAAATGCACAACGGCATCCGAAACAAATACATTAGCTAGCTTAAGGGCTTTAAGCTTGTTCATAATCTCATCCAATGGTGCTGTGCGAATAGCCTCTTCCAGAGACTCAAACCAGAATGCCGCTGCAGCAGTGACGGGCGCAATGCATGCAAGGGGCTGTAATATAAAACCTTGTTGAACAAACATTTTCTTAAGGTAACCTTCTAATTTTTTATCCATTGGATCTGAGAAAGCACAACTATCCTCCACCGGGATAGTGGTACGCTTGGCTAAAGTAGAAACTGCTCCCTCCACCTTAGGGACCGTCTGCCATAAGTCTCGTGTGGTGGCGTCTATTGGGAACATTTTTCTAAATATCGGAGGAGGGGAAAAGGGCACACCGGGTCTATCCCACTCCTTGCTAATAATCTCTGTAAGCCTTTTAGGTATAGGAAAAACGTCAGTACACACCGGTACCGCATAGTATTTATCCAGCCTACATAATTTCTCTGGGATTGCAACCGTGTCGCAATCGTTCAGAGCCGCCAACACCTCCCCTAGTAATACACGGAGGTTCTCAAGCTTAAATTTAAAATTTGAAATTTCTGAATCCGGTCTCCCCGGATCAGATCCGTCACCCACAGAATGAAGCTCTCCGTCCTCATGTTCTGCAAATTGTGACGCAGTATTGGACATGGCTCTCGTGTCACCGGCGCACTCTGTCCTAAACCCAGAGCTATCGCGCTTGCCTCTTAACTCAGGCAAATTAGATAATACTTCTTTCATAACATTAGCCATATCATGCAAAGTGATTTGTAAGGGCCTTGATGTACTTGGCGCCACAATCTCACGCACCTCCTGAGCAGGAGGCGAAGGTACTGACACGTGAGGAGAGTTAGGCGGCATAACTTCCCCCTCGTTGTCTGGTGATAATTTCTTTACCGGTAAAGACTGACTTTTATTTAAAGTAGCATCAATACAATTGGTACACATATTTCTATTGGGCTCCACATTGGCTTTTAAACATAACGAACAAGTAGATTCATCTGTATCAGACATGTTTAAACAGACTAGCAATGAGACTAGCAAGCTTGGATAAAATCTTTCAATAAATTTACAAGCAATTGAAAAAAAACAAAAAACGCTGCAGCGCTTTTAGAAACACAAAAAACTGTCACAGTTGAAATAACAATGAACTAATTCAGTTATAGCCAACAATTTTAACAGTAATTGTATGAATTTAGCAGAGGATTGCACCCACTAGCAAACGGATGATTAACCCCTCAATACCCAAAAACGGATAATCAATTTAAGATTTAATGCTTTTATCACAGTCAAACACACTGTCACAGGTCTGCTGTGACTGATTACCTCCCTCAAAAATGAATTTTGAAGACCCCTGAGCTCTCTGTAGACGTCCTGGATCAAGGAGGAAGAAGCAGGAAGACTGTGCAAGAATTTTAACTGCGCAACAAGGCGATAAAAAAGGCCCCTCCCACTCATATTACAACAGTGGGAGACCTGTTACAACGGTTTCTATGCAGAAATACACGTTAGCCATATGGAAAAAAATCATGCCCAAAAAGATTTATCACCAAAGTACCTCACAAAACGAATAACATGCCAGTAAACGTTTTAAAAACAACTTTCCAGTGTTATGCAAAGTTATCACTAAGCCTGCTACCAGTCGCTTCTACCGCAGTTAAGGCTCATACATTTATTTCAGTATTAACAGTATTTTCTCAGTCAAATTCTAGTCCCTAGAAAATAACTCAACTGCGCATACATTTATCAGCCTGATACCAGTCGCTACTACTGCATTAAAGGCTGTACTTACATCATATGGGTAACAGCAGTGTTTTCTTAGTCAATTCCATTCCTAGAAAATATTACTGCACATACCTCATTTGCGGGGGACCCCGCATGCTATTCCCTTTTCTGAAGTTACCCCACTCCTCAGAATGTGCGAGAACAGCCAGTGGATCTTACGTCTGCTAAGATCATAGAAAACGCAGGCAGATTCTTCTTCTAAATACTGCCTGAGAGAAAAAAACAGCACACTCCAGTGCCATTTTAAAATAATAAACTTTTGATTGAAGAATAATTAGGTAAAAAAAACTCCTATCTCCTCTTGCGACCTCCTTCTTTGTTGAGACTTGCAAGAGAATGACTGGATATGACATGTGAGGGGAGGAGCTATATAGCAGCTCTGCTTGGGTGATCCTCTTGCAACTTCCTGTTGGGGAGGAGAATATATCCCATAAGTAATGGATGACCCGTGGACTGAACACACTTAACAAGAGAAATTATATATATATATATATATATATATATATATATATATATATATATATATATATATATATATATATATAGGGAGTGCAGAATTATTAGGCAAATGAGTATTTTGACCACATCATCCTCTTTATGCATGTTGTCTTACTCCAAGCTGTATAGGCTCGAAAGCCTACTACCAATTAAGCATATTAGGTGATGTGCATCTCTGTAATGAGAAGGGGTGTGGTCTAATGACATCAACACCCTATATCAGGTGTGCATAATTATTAGGCAACTTCCTTTCCTTTGGCAAAATGGGTCAAAAGAAGGACTTGACAGGCTCAGAAAAGTCAAAAATAGTGAGATATCTTGCAGAGGGATGCAGCACTCTTAAAATTGCAAAGCTTCTGAAGCGTGATCATCGAACAATCAAGCGTTTCATTCAAAATAGTCAACAGGGTCGCAAAAAGCGTGTGGAAAAACCAAGGCGCAAAATAACTGCCCATGAACTGAGAAAAGTCAAGCGTGCAGCTGCCAAGATGCCACTTGCCACCAGTTTGGCCATATTTCAGAGCTGCAACATCACTGGAGTGCCCAAAAGCACAAGGTGTGCAATACTCAGAGACATGGCCAAGGTAAGAAAGGCTGAAAGACGACCACCACTGAACAAGACACACAAGCTGAAACGTCAAGACTGGGCCAAGAAATATCTCAAGACTGATTTTTCTAAGGTTTTATGGACTGATGAAATGAGAGTGAGTCTTGATGGGCCAGATGAATGGGCCCGTGGCTGGATTGGTAAAGGGCAGAGAGCTCCAGTCCGACTCAGACGCCAGCAAGGTGGAGGTGGAGTACTGGTTTGGGCTGGTATCATCAAAGATGAGCTTGTGGGGCCTTTTCGGGTTGAGGATGGAGTCAAGCTCAACTCCCAGTCCTACTGCCAGTTTCTGGAAGACACCTTCTTCAAGCAGTGGTACAGGAAGAAGTCTGCATCCTTCAAGAAAAACATGATTTTCATGCAGGACAATGCTCCATCACACGCGTCCAAGTACTCCACAGCGTGGCTGGCAAGAAAGGGTATAAAAGAAGAAAATCTAATGACATGGCCTCCTTGTTCACCTGATCTGAACCCCATTGAGAACCTGTGGTCCATCATCAAATGTGAGATTTACAAGGAGGGAAAACAGTACACCTCTCTGAACAGTGTCTGGGAGGCTGTGGTTGCTGCTGCACGCAATGTTGATGGTGAACAGATCAAAACACTGACAGAATCCATGGATGGCAGGCTTTTGAGTGTCCTTGCAAAGAAAGGTGGCTATATTGGTCACTGATTTGTTTTTGTTTTGTTTTTGAATGTCAGAAATGTATAGTTGTGAATGTTGAGATGTTATATTGGTTTCACTGGTAAAAATAAATAATTGAAATGGGTATATATTTGTTTTTTGTTAAGTTGCCTAATAATTATGCACAGTAATAGTCACCTGCACACACAGATATCCCCCTAAAATAGCTATAACTAAAAACAAACTAAAAACTACTTCCAAAACTATTCAGCTTTGATATTAATGAGTTTTTTGGGTTCATTGAAAACATGGTTGTTGTTCAATAATAAAATTAATCCTCAAAAATACAACTTGCCTAATAATTCTGCACTCCCTGTATATATATACACACACATACATACATATACTGTATATAAAATGTATTCAGCAATTTCTTGTTTTCAATGAACTGCCAACCTCCCAAACTCCAGTATTTTATAGGACATCAAAGAAGAAAAGCACATTTTATTGGGTCATAAAAACAGGTTTCTAAAATTGTATAAGATTAAAATGTAACAATACAAAAACACAAGTTTATAGGATATACATAAGGCAATGACAATCTACAAAGCCTATGTTTAAAAGGACACTAAACCCAATTTTGTTTCTTTCATGATTCAGATAAACAGCAATTTTAAGCAACTTTCTAATTTATTCCTATTATCAAGTTTTATTCATTCTCTTGCTATCTTTATTTGAAAAGCAGAAATGTAAAGTTTAGGAGCCGGCCCATTTTTGCTTCTAAAATGTGGGTTTAGCATTCCTTTACATAATTTGTTAAATGTTTTTTATTCTTATCTGTCATCAAAAGTCTATGCTTGCATTATTATTTTCGAAGCGGTGTACTTTTAGTGAAACCCATCTAGAACTCACAGATTTTGAAGCCACAGGTTTTCAAACAAAGAGCTTAATATTTTTTACCAATAAGTTTACAGAGAGAATTACAGGAACAATAACACAACACTACAAGGATCTGAATCTGAAGAAGGGAACAATGGTGCTTTGTACGAGGCAAGTCGCCTGTGTAACAAGGTAGCATTGTGCCGCCAAGCTTATCTGTCACGCCAGCTAGTTACAGGATAACACCTGCCCTGTATGCAGACACCAGGATATGCTACACAACTGTATGTCACAGCAGCCTCAGGGAATAATAAGAAGGGCTATTGTTGTAAGAGAAACATTGCTAATGGGATTTCTGCATTAATAAATAAAAGACAGTATACTGAGAAATCACTGATTTATAGTACTGATTTGTTGAGTTTTTCCCCCTTTTGTTAACCCCTTAACGACACGAGTCGTACAGGGTACGTCGCACACAACCTGGTCTTTAAAGACCAGCGACGTACCCTGTACGACTTTGGGGATTAAAGCGGCTGGAAGCGATCCTGATCGCTTCCAGCCGCTTTACGGTTATTGCAGTGATGCCTCGATATCGAGGCATCCTGCAATAACCTTTTTCCCCCATCCGATGCAGAGAGAGCCACTCTGTGGCCCTCTCTGCACCGGCATTGATGGCCGCAATCGTTGGTGGGTGGGAGCTGACCGTGGGAGGCGGGTGGGCGGCCATCGATGAAAAACTGAAGAGAGAGGGGGGCGGGATAGTCGGGAGCGCGCACGGGAGCGCGCGCGTGCACAGGGGGTGGCGGGCGGGCGCGTGCACGGGGAGGGAGCGGGTGGGAACCGCTACACTACAGCAAATACATGCTATATGAGTGGCAGTAAGGGGGGATAAAATCCCCAACAAAAGTAAATCTAAGGGATCTGGGAGCGGGTGGGTAATTGGTCTGTGGGGGGGGGGGGGGAAGCTACACTACAGAAAAAATTAAAAAAATAAAAAAAAAAACACATTTGTATTTGAAAACAGGGTACTGGCAGACAGCTGCCAGTAACCAAGATGGCTCCCAGTAAGGTAGAGGTGAAGGGTTAGAGAGCTGTTTGGGGGGGGGATCAGGGAGGTTGGGGGCTAAGGGGGGGTCCTACACAGCTGCATATGTAAATATGCAATACAATTTTTTTTTTAAATTTGAAATATACCTTTTATTTTAGTACTGGCAGACTTTCTGCCAGTACTTAAGATGGCGGGGACAATTGTGGGGTGGGGGAGGGAAGGGAGCTGTTTGGGAGGGATCAGGGGGTCTGATGTGTCAGGTGGGAGGCTGATCTCTACACTAAAGCTAAAATTAACCCTGCAAGCTCCCTACAAGCTCCCTAATTAACCCCTTAACTGCTAGCCATAATACACATGTGATGCGCAGCAGCATTTAGCGGCCTTATAATTACCAAAAAGCAACACCAAAGCCATATATGTCTGCTATTTCTGAACAAAGGGGATCCCAGAGAAGCATTTACAATCATTTATGCCATACTTTGAAAAGTTGTTTGTAAATAATTTCAGTGAGAAACCTAAAATTGTGAAAAATTTTACGTTTTTTTTTATTTGATCGCATTTAGCGGTGAAATGGTAGCATGAAATATACCAAGATGGGCCTAGATCAATACTTGGGGTTGTCTACTACACTACACTAAAGCTAAAATTAACCCTAGACGCTCCCTACATGCTCCCTAATTAACCCCTTCACTGCTGGGCATAATACACGTGTGATGCGCAGTGGCATTTAGCGGCCTTCTAATTACCAAAAAGCAACGCCAAAGTCATATATGTCTGCTATTTCTGAACAAAGGGGATCCCAGAGAAGCATTTACAACCATTTATGCCATAATTGCACAAGTTGTTTGTAAATAATTTCAGTGAGAAACCTAAAGTTTGTTATAATATTTGGGAAAAAGTGAACAATTTTTTTTATTTGATTGCATTTGGTGGTGAAATGGTGGCATGAAATATACCAAAATGGGCCTAGATCAATACTTTGGGATGTCTTCTAAAAAAAAATATATACATGTCAAGGGATATTCAGGTATTCCTGAAAGATATCAGTGTTCCAATGTAACTAGCGCTAATTTTGAAAAAAAGTGGTTTGGAAATAGCAAAGTGCTACTTGTATTTATTTCCCTATAACTTGCAAAAAAAACAAAGAACATGTAAACATTGGGTATTTCTAAACTCAGGACAAAATTTAGAAACTATTTAGCATGGGTGTTTTTTGGTGATTGTAGATGTGTAACAGATTGTGGGGGTCAAAGTTAGAAAAAGTGTGTTTTTTTCCATTTTTTCCTAATATTTTATAATTTTTTTAAAGTAAATGATAAGATATGATGAAAAAAATGGTATCTTTAGAAAGTCCATTTAATGGCGAGAAAAACTGTATATAATATGTATGGGTACAGTAAATGAGTAAGAGGAAAATTACAGCTAAACACAAACACCGCAGAAATTTAAAAATAGCCCTGGTCCTTCAGGGAAAGAAATTGAAAAATGGCCTTGGTCCTTAAGGGGTTAAAGGAACATTTAACCCCAAATCATTTTTTTTATTATACATATTACAAACGTGCAACATAAACATACTTTTTAGTTTGCCTAAATTCCATGTAATTGGAAATTGTGTTTTTGTTTATTTCACCAGGGAGCACAGTGTGAATTGATGGAGGGTTCTTACCATGTAACCTGCTACAGAGCAATTGGTTGATCACAGCACATTTATAACTGTTGCTGACTCTTACAGCAGAGGATTCAAGCAAAGCATGCTTGTGTATGTGTATATATATATATACACACACACACATACACATATGCATAGCAAGATAGTAATGACTATGGTTACTATGTGTTATGGCAACATACTCTAGCTGAGATGTTTCATTTGTTACCATGACGACCACTCTCTCCACATGCAGCCCATGTGATGCGTCTCTGGTAGATGATGTCATCATGGTGGGACGTCGCGGGCGGAGTTTGTGATAGTTTAGGGTTTAAAAAGCTGGTTTTGTGGCTGTGTAAGCAACTGCTTTTAGGTTCACACTTGTGAACCATTTTCTGGCATTTGACAGGGGCTGGAATAGCTTCAAAACGTTATGCCTTTTAACATGTCTGAATAAATATTAGTAAAAAATGCGGCACTCGCTGATCCTTTTAATCCAGTGTATTTATTAGTGTAACGTTTCGGGGGAAACATTTCCCTTCCTCAGACCTGGTCATATACACACCATATACACACACACACACAGTATCATATGCCCATACTCCTAGAAAGAAAGTAGCACCAAGCAGTTAATGATACATGAGAGAATACCTGAGCCAAGCTACAAGCCTGATACTATTAACATATTCTAATGCAAGTTAAAAGAAACGATAACAGAACACCGATGGATCAGAGCACCTGCACACTCCTGCAGGACTCGCACGGTTCCTTATTCCCCTGCTGCTCTTTGTCAAGGACACAACATTTAGCAGTGATCTGATTACCTGATTAGGATGTAGAAAGACGCAATTGATCGGAGCATTCACCTGGAAGATCCTCTGACATTGGAGGTTTCGGGACCTGAAACAAGAAGACTCTAAATTAAAAACAGCCAAATTTTAAATAGAGGGGTCGGTAAACAGAAATAAAAATAACTATTTTCAAAAACATTTCTCCTGCAACATGACAAATTAAATACAACTAAAGACTGGTGCGTTTCACTATTATTTCCTTTAAGGGACAGGAGTTAATCACTTAGAGGGGGTCACATGGTGTATTACTCCAGGATTTTAAAACTCTGAAACGGTATTGTTTTTGCTGCTACTTTAAATCAAAATTTTAGCAAAACATATTCACTTAGTACACATTATATATTGTTCAGTCGTTTGATATCAGTCACATACTTGATGAAATAAAAACACAATGGCATCACATAAGTGCACTACAATATTTGAGATATTTGAATATGTTTCTATGATATTAGGGATGGCTGCTATGCATTAACGCAACATTTAGTCACAATGGTTCGTAAGATCCAAAAAAAGAATGCACGTAAGCGTTCCTGGTGCAAAAGAATATTTATATAGAACTATATTTAGAGCTTATGGGATTAAAACTTAAAGGGGCAGTCTAGTCCAAAATAAACGTTCATGATACAGATAGGGCATGTAACTTTAAAACAACTTTCCAATTTACCTTTATCACTAATTTTGCTTTGTTCTCTTGGTATTCTTAGTTTAAAGCTAATCTTAAGAGGTTCATATGCTAATTTCTTAGACCTTGAAGGCCACCTCTTATCTGAATGCATTTTGACCGTTTTTCACCACTAGAGGGTGTTAGTTCAGGTTTGCCATATAGATAACACTGTGCTCATGCACGTGGAGTTACCTAGGAGTCAGCACTGATTGGCTAAAATGCAAGTCTGCCAAAAGAACTGAAATAAGGGGGCAGTCTGCAGAGGCTTAGATACAAGGTAATCACAGAGGTATAAAGTATATAAATATAACTGTGCTGGTTATGCAAAACTATGGAATGGATAATAAAGGGATTATCTATCTCTTAAAACAATAAAAATTCGGGTGTAGACTGTCCCTTTAACTTTTAGTCAAAATAATAAAACTGGATTATAATATTGGATCTCGTACATTCATATATTTTATACAGGATTCGTGAAACACTTACCCTGTTGTGATCTATTGCTCATATAAATGTACAGAGTTGCTTTAATATTACGTTAGCCATAAGTTCAACCATTACAAACATTAATCATTATGGATTATGAGCAGTCACAAACCATGGACATGGAAGTTCACATTAAAATATCATGATTTAGGTAGTGCATTCACTTTATTAAAAAAAAACTTTTCAATTTACTTGAATGGTGCATACTGAGGTCAGGAGTATGCATGTGTATTGAGTACTAAAGTATGTGGAAGCTGTGTCTACAACGTTTGTTACAATTTCATGAATATAGTGTTTAAGACACTTGCACGCTCCTGAGCCTACCTTAGTATACTCTCAAGGAAAGGGGCTACAATTCAACAAAGGAAAGCAGGTTAAAAGAGGTACATTTGATAACAGAAGCTAGAAATCTTTTTTTTTTTTTTTTTTTTTTTTTTTTAAATCATATGCTCTGTCTGAATCATAATTTTCACTTTCACCTCCCTTTAAAGCTACATAATATTCATTGCAAGACATGGCACAGAGGATGCTCCTTACACCAGGGCTCGACAAACCCAGTAGCCAGGGAGCCACTGGCTCCTAGAATTTTATCCCTGGCTCCTAACTTGTTGAATTATTCTCCATATATCTATATGCAATTACCTCTGTCTGGCTCCTAAAAATATGTCTGGCTCCTAATTTTTAAACAGATTTGTTGAGCACTGCCTTACACCATATAAATATTCAGTAGTTGCACAAACATTTTTTAAAGCCGAGTGTATTAGTCTATTTCCGAAGTAGCAATAGATTCTCCTACCTCAGAGTACATGCATGACATTTAAGATAGGAATGGAATTAATCTTCAGTTAATATGTATGGTATATTGGCCAGTAAGGAAAAAAATAAATATTAAAACCATCTGCCGAAAATTGTAAGCTTATTGACAAATTTGTAAGCGTTAGAGTAAAAGTATATAGCTTTTATTAGGTGGTACAAATTATTTTCAGCTGGGACTGGTTACCTGAGATCCCATATCCTAGCCATGCAGTCCTCACCGCCTGTATACATCCAGCGCCCATCCTCATGAAATCCCACGGAGGTGATGTTTTTGCTTACGCCATCATAATTAATAACAGGGTTGGGGTTGTTGGAATTTAGATCGTACATACGGATGTGCTGATAGCCTGCAAGGAATTTAACAGATTACACACATGAACTTAACACACAAAACACCATACGGAGCAGCGCTTTATGTGCACTTGCAGCCTTGTACAAGTAAACAACATTGTAAAAATTAGATATGTGCATTCTGAGGTTTTGGATACCTCCAAATGTGTAAGAACGCGGATGCTTGTGCCGTACGGCTATTTGAGTCAAATTCTTGTGAGAAATTCTTTATTCTTGTGAGACTGCAACAAACTAGGATCTGGATTTACACAGATCTCAGAGTGTTTCAGTTTCACAAGAATAAATTCAGCTCCGAAAATGGCCTAAAAGCATGAGCGGTCACCTTCTTCCACATTCAGAGGTATCTGAAACCTCCAAATGCACATATCTAGTAAAAAATAATAAACCCCCTAGGTGGATACTTAGAGGGAATGCTCAACTAACCTAATATTCACAAATTAAATATAATCTAATAAGAGCTATTTTGCAACTGCAGTCAAATCCTCAATAATGTCCAATAAGTCCTCTTTTGAGTCTTCTGTGGGCAAGAGAGTTCTAATTTCCCATCAATTACACAGTTTGGCTATAGGCAGTCCTATTAGAATCTGTAACAAACAGGAAAAAGGAGGCTGCACATAGTGTAATTCTGCTAAAGTTAAACACATAGTAGATGAATCCAGAAAACAACTTTAGAATGTGTTCGGTATTTACAGTCACTATCTGACTGAGCTCCGGTATCTCGCCTCCTTCTCTTCAAATTGGTGGGCAAACACCAGGAGTCGTGCACAACTTCTTAAAAGTTATATATCCTTTATTAAATCTGTGTTAAAATAAAAGCAAACGTGCAACACGTTTCTCAGCCTGCCCTGGCATATTTACTTAGGTTTGTAATTTAATAGGATAATAAAAGGAAGCTTGTAATACTTTCTGAAGGGCGTTTAAAGGGATAATAAGCTGTAAAAAAAACACCTATCAGGAATATGAAAGAGCACAATTTAAACATATTTAAAATGTTTTTTTGTTTTTGCATGAAAAAAGTTAAGTTAAAGTGAAAGTAAAATTTGATGAATAAAAGCCCGTTTTTTAAAAATACTATTAAAAACAGGGGCACTTTCATTCATCAAAGTTTAGAAAGCAGCCGTTTTGTTTAAGATTACCTTTCTGCTTTTCACAGCCAGAGCAGCTTCCTCTCTTCACACGTCAGCAATGACTAATCCGGCTTCCTCCAATTACGGAATGGCCTCAGGCAATGATTCCCCTGGGGGGAAAGCTGTGATTGGAGGAAGCTGGATTAGTCATTGCTGACGTGTGAAGAGAGGATCTCCGGGTGGGGGAAGCTGCTCTGGCTGGGAAAAAAACATAGGTAAGTTTTTAAACAAAACAGCTGCTTTCTAAACTTTGATGAATGAAAGTGCCCCTGTTTTTAATAGTATTTTTAAAAACCAGGCTTTCATTCACCAACGTTTACCTTCAATTTAACAGGAAGTGTAAATATTCTATAACTGGTCCTTAAGGAGTAAATGCTTAATGGTTGCTAAGCAGAACTCCCACTGCTTTATTGATGGTCAGTGGCAAGATTTTTTTTTTTATATGTTAGGATATTTTATTATTGTACTACTGTTTTATATAACTGTCTGTTTAATCCCTGCAAAGGAATGAAGTACAGGTGGCCCTCGGTTGACGCCGGTTCAATTTTGCGCCGTTTCAGAATAACAACCTTTTTGTGACTGCTATTGAAAAGCTTTTGGAAAGCAATGCACTAATTAAAATAGCCAGTAGGTGGAGCTGTCCGCTTGTTTTGCAGCAAAGTTATGCAACAGCAGCCTTAAATTGATCTGTGTACACAGATCAGACCAGATCTATCGAGCAACATTTAGCAGGCACTTCCCTATTATCTTCCTGTCCAGCAGCTTCAGGTGAGGGTGCCTAACTGCTTATTAATCACTGCAGATTGAAATGCATAGAATAGGCGCAGACCCAATGATTATCTAACATGCTAACAATGCAGAGAAATGATTGCAGAAGTAAAGTAAAAAAACGTTTTTTTTTATTAAACTTAGTTTGATGATGATGCAGTCTGTTGTGTGATTATTTTATTAGGTGCTGTTAGCAAATGTTTTTGTTCATTTTGATGATACAATCTATATTAGGTTTATAATGCTGTTTAGCATTTAAAGTCTTCATTTCAAAGCTTTAAAAATAATGCATTAGGTGTTACTTATGACAATTTTGAGAGGGCCTGGAACCTAACTCCCTCACTTCCCATTGACTTACATTATAAACTGGGTTTCAATTTACAACGGTTTCGATTTACAACCATTCCTCCCGGAACCTAACCCTGGCGTAAACTGAGGGCTACCTGTACATAGTTTAGCATCAGTTCCAGAACAGAATTACTAGGAGCTAGCGGAACACATCTGCTGAGCCAATGACAAGATACAATGTGTCTAGCCACCAATCACCAGCTATCTCCCTATAGTGCATACTCTATCTGAAACATTTGGACTTTCGTGTCCCTTTAATTAAAAGAATATGTATTTCACAAAAATAAATTAACATTTTAAAATGCCAAAAAAACCCTCTTCTGCTCCTTTAATTATCACACTATCATTAGCTGAAAAGGGTCTACAAAAAAATTAAATTGGTGTTTTCAGTGCATAACAGAGCTTAACACCCTAAACAGTATATATATATATATATATATGTGTGTTTATCAGCTCACCTGCAGCCGCGATCATGCTTCGATCTGGGGTTACCTCAAGCGCATTTACTTGCTAAATAGCCCAGTTAAGGTACAATAGGCCAGTTACAAGGATACACGTATTGTACAGCAGTATAGTTTCCTAAAGATACCCCCAATAAATAAAACAAATGTATGTGGATTTGGAGAAATGATAGAGGGGGGAACAAAGTAGCTGAACTATTATTTTTGATAGGCATATTTTTGTGTCTCTTAAAGGGACAGTCTGCTCCAGTATTTTTATTGTTTAAAAAGATAGATAATCCCTTTATTACCCATTCCTCACTTCTGTATAACCAACACGGTTATAATAATATACTTTCTACCTCTGTGATTACCTTGTATCTAAGCCTTTGCAGACTGCCCTTTATTTTAGTTCTTTTGACAGACTGTGCTGACTCTTAGGTAAATCCACATCTGTGAGCTCAAGGTTATCTATATGGTACACATGAACTAATGCCCTCTAGCTGTGAAAAACTGTCAACATGCATTCAGATGCTGCCTTCAATGGCTTAGAAATTAGCATGAGCCTACCTAGATTTAACTTTCAAAAAAGAATACCAAGAAAACAAAGTACATTTGATGATAAAAGTAAATTGAAAAGTTGTTTAAAATAACATGCCCTATCTGAATCATGAAAGTTTAATTTTGACTAGACTGTCCCTTTAAGTAACGTGGACTTCTATGTCACCGATACACAGACTCCATCATAGTTTTTCTGAAAAACTGATTGTTATCATCTGATTGGTCAACATATTAATACACAATGCAATTTCACCCAATCTCATTAGCTTTATTTATGAAAACCTCTCAGTATAATGCAACAACATAACTCATACAAACTCATATAAAATTAGTCAAAACTGGCACCTATCTCACCCACTTCTCTGCAAGCTATCCTCCAAACTGCTGCCCAAATTAATTCCCACACTCCTTGTTCTCCAATCACAGCAAAATATCTTACTTTAAGCATTTCTGCTAATATAGGTATATTGCAAAGATGTCCCTTTTCAAAACAGAAATGCATTCACGTGAATTCCAATTTGGAGTTTATAATCCCTTTAATTACTTAAAGGGACACTCAGGTTAAATTAAATTTTCATGATTCAGATACAGCATGTAATTTTAAACAACTTTCCAATTTACTTCCATTAAAAAAAATGTGCACAGTCTTTTATATTTACAATTTTTGAGTCACCAGATCCTACTGAGCATGTGCAAGAATTCACAGACTATGGCCTCCATGTACTAAGAGGCGGGCGGACAGCTTCTTAACTCGCGAAGCTGTCCGCCCGCCTCCGCTACACACGGGCAGCGGATCTATTGATCCGCTTGCCCATATGTATCATTACACACTCAGCGGAGTGTGTAATGCCCGCCCCTTCAGTCGCCCCTTTCCACTCCCCCTATCACATGGTACAGGGGGAGTGGAAATATACATAACTTTGAAATTTGTTATAAAAAATCTACTACTCATTTGAAGTTCAGACTAAGTGCTATTGCATTGACTTGTTATCTTACATTTGTTGTTTATGCAAATCTAATGTGTTGACTGGTCCTTTAAAAAAATATTCTGTGCAAAAAATTATCAAAATGTATAGAGGGCCTTTTTGTTTTAAATAATGAAAAAAATCTAACTGTTCTCCAATCACAGCAAAAGATCTTACTGAAACAGTCATAACTTTTAATTTAAGCATTTCTGCTAATATATGTATATTGCAAAAAGCATAATTTATGTAAGAACTTACCTGATAAATTAATTTCTTTCATATTGGCAAGAGTCCATGAGCTAGTGACGTATGGGATATACAATCCTACCAGGAGGGGCAAAGTTTCCCAATCCTCAAAATGCCTATAAATACACCTCCCACCAAACCCACAACTCAATTTAACGAATAGCCAAGTAGTGAAGTGATAAAATAAGGAGTAAAAAAGCATACAAAAAGAGGAACTGGAAATATAATTGTGCTTTTAAAAAAAATCAAAACATAACCACCATAAAAAGGGTGGGCCTCATGGACTCTTGCCAATATGAAAGAAATTAATTTATCAGGTAAGTTCTTACATAAATTATGTTTTCTTTCATGTAATTGGCAAGGGTCCATGAGCTAGTGACGTATGGGATAGAAATACCCAAGATGTGGAAGTCCACAGAAGAGTCACTAGAAAGGGAGGGTTAAAATAAAAACAGCTATTTCCGCTGAAAAATTAAATCCATACAAAAAGATAAGTCTTTCTTATAAATGTCAAGAAAAAAACTTAAATCATAAGCAGAAGAATCAAACTGAGACAGCTGCCTGAAGTTCTTTTCTACCAAATACTGCTTCAGAAGAAGCAAAAATACATCAAAATGGTAAAATTTAGTAAATGTATGCAAAGAAGACCAAGTTGCTGCTTTGCAAATCTGATCAACCAAAGCTTCTTTCTTAAAAGCCCAAGCAGTGGCGAATGATCTAGTAGAATGAGCTGTAATTATCTGAGGCGGAGACTATCCCGCCTCCAAATAATCCTTGTGAATCAAAAGATTTAACAAAGATGCCAAAGAAATGGCAGAAGCTTTCTGACCTTTCCTAGGACCAGAAAAAACAACAAATAGACTAGAAGTCTTTCTGAAATCTTTAGTAGCTTTGACATAATATTTCAAAGCTCTTACAACATCCAAAGAATATAAAGATCTTTCAAGAGTATTGTTAGGATTAGGACACAAAGAAGGAACAACAATTTCCCTACTAATGTTGTTCGAACTCACAACCTTAGGAAGAAATTTAAACGAAGTCCGTAAAACAGCTTTATCCTAATGGAAAATCAGAAAAGGAGACTCACAAGAGAGAGCAGACAATTCAGAAACTCTTCTAGCTGAAGAGATAGCCAAAAGGAACAACACTTTCCAAGAAAGTAGTTTAATATCCAAAGAATGCGCTCCGTATGGAGCTTGAAGGCCGGTGTTTCTGGCGAGCCAGAAACACCAGTTATGAAGCAGCGGTCTAAAGACCGCTGCTCCATAACCTGTCCGCCTGCTCTGAATACAATCGGGTTGATTGACAACCCCTGCTAGCGGCCGCAAATCTGCAGGAGGAGGCGTTGCACCAGCAGTTCACAAGAGCTGCTGGTGCAATGCTGAATGCGGAGAACGTTTATTAGAAGGTGGAATAGCAGACAGCCTTCTGGATTGCATCAGCAATAAGTTTTCATATCAACAGGGATATCATGTACATTAGATGTTGAAGGAACAACAGATACTGTACTAGTACTAATAGAAACATTTTCGGCATGCAAAAGCTTATCATGACAACTGTTACATACTACAGCCGGAGATATAATCTCTGCTAGCTTACAACAGATACACTTAGCTTTGGTAGAACTGTGTTCAGGCAGAATGGTTCCTACAGCAGCTTCTGAGATAGGATCAGATTGAGACATCTTGTAAAATGTAAAAGAAAAAATAACATTTAAACAAAAATATCCTATTTCCTCATATAGCAGTTTCAGGAATGGGGAAAAAAATGCAAATGCTAAAATAGGCAAAAAAGCAAATAGCCCTCTGAGCATAAAGAAGGCAAGGAGCATTAAGGAAGTGGGGTAAAATAAAACCAAATGTTTTGGCACCAAGTATGACGCACAACGCAAAAGGAAGTATTAAAAAATGTTTGGCGCCAACAAACATCCGGAAGTGACGCAACTTGCGTCATAACAGACACAATTTTGCGCCAAACAACCTTGTGTCAATTAAGACGCAGGAAATGACGAACTTGCGTCATCAACAAAGATCCCTCTGACAAACACTGTATTCTGAGAGGAATTGGGCTTCAGAATGCTTAGAAGCGCTTATCATAGAAGAAATCATAAAAATCAAGCACAAACTTACTTCACCACCTACATAGGAGGCAAAGTTTGTAAAACTGATTTGCGGGTGTGATGAGGGGTGTATTTATAGGCATTCTGAGGTTTGGGAAACTTTGCCCCTCCTGGTAGGATTGTATATCCCATACGTCACTAGCTCACATACTCTTACCAATTACATGAAAGAAATGTCCCTTTTCAAAACAGAAATGCATTCATGTGAATTCCAATTTTGGGTTTATAATCCCTTAAAGGGACAGTCTACACCAGAATTTTTATTGTTTTAAAAGATAGATAATCCCTTTATTACCCATTTCCCAGTTTTGAATTACCAACACAGTTATAATAATATACTTTTAACCTCTGTGATTATCTTGTATCTAAGCCTCTGCAAGCTGCCCCTTTTTTCAGTTCTTTTGACAGACTTGCAGTCTAGCCAATCAGTGCCTGCTCCCAGATTACTTCACGTGCACGAGCACAGTGTTATCTATATGAAATATGTGAACTAACAAAAAAAACTGTTAAAATGCAATCTGAAAGAGGTGGGCTTCAAGGTCTAAGAAATTAGCATATGAACCTCCTAGGTTAAGCTTTCAACTAAGAATACCAAGAGAACAAAGCAAAATTGGTGATAAAAGTAAATTGGAAAATTGTTTAAAATTACATGCTCTATCTGAATCATGAAAGTTTATTTTGGCCTAGACTGTCCCTTTAAATTACTTCTTATATTCTGTGGAAAAAATGAATTATCAAAATGTATAGAGGGCCTTTTTGTTTTAAATAATGAAAAAATCTAACTGATTTTCATATGATAAATAAATCTGTTTCTCTAGAACGACCCTCTCGTCCCCTAGAATTGAGGGTGTTATTCCTATCAGCCAGTGAGAAAAGGTCTGATTATGCACAAATATTAAAAAAACTAATTTACATTATGTTGTTTCATTCTCTTGGTATTCTTTGTTGAAGGAACAGCAATGTACTTTTGGAAGTGATCTGGTGAGCCAATGACAAGAAGCATATATGTGCAGCCACCAATCAGCAGCACCCAAGACTATCTAGGTATCATTTTCAACAAAGGGTATCAAGAAAGCAAAACAAATTAGATAATAGAAGTAAATTGGAAAGTTGTTTAAAATAACATGCTCTCTCTGCATTATGAAAGAAAAAATTTGGGTTCATGTCCTTTTAAATTAAAACAGTTTAAAAAGGTTCATCCCATGTAATGATCTTAAAGGATACAGAGTCTTGGTGCTGAACAGTGCGAGTACAGATGCCGCTGTGAGCTTGCCAGAAGCGCACAGTGTGGTCATATCCGGCTGTGGCAAGGATGACAGGATCACTGCCTACTGTGCCTTGTGAGGAGTTCATCATGGTGCCTGAAAACATGAAAGGGTACAGACTTGTCACTCACACAGACATATATATATATATATATATATATATATATATATATAAAAACAATATAAAACACGTCACACATATCCTAAGTAGACTTCCCCATTGTCTAAATTTAAGAGGGACAGTCCATAATTCTGAGTTCTGTCCTGCTGTCCCTCTGAGACAGAAAACAGTCCCAATTTGTTCCCTTAGCCCCGCCCATAGACCACCTAGACCCACCTACAAACCAGCCAGGCACGCTTACCGACCAAACAAACATGCCCACTATCTACCCTTGATCACTGCACTTCCACACAATGGTGACAGCCTTCTTCAACCTCCCCAATCCCTAATAGTTAGCCACAAATGTTGGGAAGTATGTCTTGGGCTGACGGGTACTTAAACAGGTGACAAGGACAACAGTACAGGGACATTTGTAAAGCCACAGAAGGGGCAAAGTATACACTCACATATTATAACAGTAAGGTGTGTGTGTGTATATATAATATATATATATATATATGTGTGTACAATTAAAAATATGAAAAGTCAAATGGCAACTGGAAAATGTCACCATCTGTCAACAATATTTGGTCCCCAGGGAGCAGTAATTAACCCTTTTAGGATGGCATGGAACATCTTAACTTTTGCGGCACCCTGCTCCCTTCTGGGTACAAATGCTGATTGGTCCAACTGGGGGACGTGCCAAGCAACGAAGGCAGTCCCCCAGGAGCCAAATGTCGTTTTAGAAGCACATGGTCGCAGTAAAGATTACGTGCTTTCTTTTTTGTTTACCATTCAAACCTGAACGGATGAGTCCTTCGAGAAAAGGGTTAAAGGACATGACATTGTTTTTTGCTACACAATACCACTATTTTGTATATATATATATATATATATATATATATATATATATATATATATACATACATACACACACAAATACAGAGTTTGGTTTAGCACACCTTACAAAAAGTTTATATACGTACATCTTTGGGAGTGCTGCCAATGTCAATAAAGGCCAGATATAAACCAGGAAATAAGAGAGTGTGCAAACAAGACTAAGTCGTATATAGGATTACTATATACTATTTAAGAGGGTTACCACTCAAACATTGTTTCTACACACTTTTTTAATTGTCAGTTTTATATCAGTCTATACTTGTACTCAGTAGAAGAGATAAAGAAGGGGAAAAAAATAGGTTACAATATGGTGGCCCCCATTACTTTATAGAGAATAGTGGAATTCTGAAAAACAACAATTTTCATTGTTAAATTACAGGAAAATGGGACAAAATAAATAATGAAAGTATACTTTTTATATTGTATATTACAATCTCAGACTGTTATAATTCCCCTTTAAATCCTTACAGCAGGTAAAATAGATAATTGGGAACATGTTAAAGAAGAAAACATTTTATAGTACACTGCCCCTTTAAAATACAAAGTATTAGTATAATGCTAAAATATTGATGCTACCAGTTTATGCTGCCCCGAGTTCACATTTCATAATAAAATAACCAAAGCAGGGTTTCTCAACAGCCGGGCCGTGGCCCAATACCGGGCCTTGGTGGTTCTGCTAGTGGGCCATGATTCAACATACATTTTTGGTGCCCCTTTTACGGTGAACTGATCACCACACAGAATTTCATATGTATTGGAGGTGTGGGCCGATCAGAGGGCCACTGTGCATGTACAATATGTGCACATAACAGCCATCTGGTGGGAAGACAGCACGGGACAAGGAACAGACAAGTCCAACCATGGACACCACAGGTAAGTACCTTTTAGTGCTACCAGCTTCCCACCAATATGTCAGTTTTGCATAACCAATACAGTTATATTAATATACATTGCCCCTATGTGATTACCTTGTATCTAAGCCTCTCAGTTCTTTTGACAGACTTGCATTTTAGCCAACCAGTGCTAACTCATAAATAACTCCACGGAAACAAGCACAATATTTTCTTTATGACACATATGAACTACGGCTGTCTAGCTGTGAAAAGCTGTCAAAATGCACTGAGATAAGAGGCAGTCTTCATGGGCTTAGACATTAGCATATGAACCTACCCAAGTTTAGCTTTCAATAAAGAATACCAAGAGAACATAGCAAATTTGCTAATAAAAGTAAATTGGAAAGTTGTATAAATTGCATATCCTAACTGAATCATGAAAGTTTAATTTTGACTAGACTGTCCCTTTAGTTTGCCATTTTTTTTCACTTTAACTAGACTCTTCTTGATATAGGTTTTACCCTCACACTGCCCTTCTGCTAATGATGCTGACACATAACATGACCTGCTGTGTATCAGAGAGAACATCTCTAGTCTTGGCTCCTTTATTTTCTTACATATAATTCTACAGAAACAAGTCAGTTGGCAGCTCCTGTGCACTTCACCCACTGACACGTGATACAGACAAACCCCATACACATAAACTGAACCTGACATATAACTGTATGTCTGGCTCCTACAAGAGCCCCAGTAAAGTCCCTGGCTGTAAGAAAGCGGCGTAATGCCAGTGGGTGCACGATGTTCCTTATCCCTAGCTGCAGTTTTACGTGTAGTAACCACAGTGACGTAGAGGCATTGCCAGCTAATAAATGCAGGAGAGCTGGAGGTCTAACAAAAAAATAACAAACCAGAATCTCACCTAATACTTCTTCGTTTAGACGTCAGAGGCGCAGTCTAGTGACGTCACCAGAATAGGGTACTACTGTCCCTGCTTAGCCATAGCGCATACACCAATTGGAAAATGAGTACAGAAAAAGGCGGAGCCTGTATCGAGGGATAAGAATAGCGCAGCTTGTTATATGGTCTGTTGTGATATTATATACGCTCCCTTATGGATGTGATCTCCCCGTATTACACACACTGCACATATAAAGGTGGGATCTCGTTATAAACACACTCGTTTTTATGTGATCTCCTTATACACACAGCACCCATAGTCATGTGATCTCCTTATACACACAGCACCCATAATGATGTGATCTCCTTATACACACAGCACCCATAATAATGTGATCTCCCCGTATTACACACACTGCACATATAAAGGTGGGATCTCCTTATAAACACACTCCTATTTATGTGATCTCCCCTTATAAACACACTCGTATTTATGTGATCTCCTTATACACACAGCACCCATAGTCATGTGATCTCCTTATACACACTGCACCCATAATGATGTGATCTCCTTATATACACAGCATCCATAATGATGTGATCTCCTTATACACACAGCATCCATAATGATGTGATCTCCTTATATACACAGCATCCATAATGATGTGATCTCCTTATACACACAGCATCCATAATGATGTGATCTCCTTATACACACAGCATCCATAATGATGTGATCTCCTTATACACACAGCATCCATAATGATGTGATCTCCTTATATACACAGCATCCATAATGATGTGATCTCCTTATACACACAGCATCCATAATGATGTGATCTCCTTATATACACAGCATCCATAATGATGTGATCTCCTTATACACACAGCATCCATAATGATGTGATCTCCTTATATACACAGCATCCATAATGATGTGATCTCCTTATACACACAGCATCCATAATGATGTGATCTCCTTATATACACAGCATCCATAATGATGTGATCTCCTTATATACACAGCATCCATAATGATGTGATCTCCTTATACACACAGCATCCATAATGATGTGATCTCCTTATATACACAGCATCCATAATGATGTGATCTCCTTATACACACAGCATCCATAATGATGTGATCTCCTTATACACACAGCACCCATTATAATGTGATCTCCCCTTATTACACACACTGTACATATAAAGGTGGGATCTCCTTATAAACACACTCCTATTTATGTGATCTCCCCTTATAAACACACTCGTATTTATGTGATCTCCTTATACACACAGCACCCATAGTCATGTGATCTCCTTATACACACTGCACCCATAGTCATGTGAGCTCCTTATACACACTGGACCTATAGTCATGTGATCTCCCCTTATATAGGCTTACCATAATTTTTAGAGGTGAAACTGGGACCACCTGGTGCGGTGCCAGTGGGGGTGTGGTCAGGAGCGTGGTCAAGGGGGCGTGGCAATTACCGGTCCTTTTAAAGTAGTAGCTTTTATGTGTGTAATGTTTTGTGGATACTCTACCCTTCCTCAGTCAAACAAGTGAATCACACAGTTTAAATAGACCATAACACCACCCCCTAGTGAAAAAGGCACCATTATGTTGTCATGGCAAATAAATCATTAATCTAAATCTCAGATTCTAAATAATGCCAAACATCAAGCATAATTATCACTTTCATAATGATCAATTTCACAATTTAATATCTGCGGTGTAATGTGTTTTATGTGTCTAATTAAGGAACAGAGCCAAATACTTATAAGGCATAAATACAACATTGAATGAAAGTAAAAAAGAAACACGTACCTGCTAAAGCTGTTTAAGAGGCTACTCTATACCATAATGCAGGAAGATTATAGCCAAAATGCTATTCTGCATGAAGTAAAGCAAGATCCAGGCCAAAAACCCTGCCTGTCTGTACTTCCTAGTCATACCCATATGATTCACCTAAAGGTGTATTACCGGCAATGACACCAAGGGTTGGGGGGGGGGTGTTAAATTCTTAGAAAAATAAACCAAGTAGTACTACAAAATTAAAAAAAAACCTACGCTGCTCACTCAGCCTGTATTACTAAATGTAAACTTTGAAGGACACAAACGTTAAGCTAAGCAGGGCTGTATGTAACAAAGTACCAGCATCCAACTATGCTGGAGAGCCACAGTCCAGTCATTTTGAATAATGTGTCCGGGTTTCAGGTGGTCTGAAACCCGGACACATTATTTGAAACCTGGAGGTGGCAACCCTACTGGGACAGAATGAACAACTGGGTGGGACACTGGGACAGCGAATCCAAACCGGGACAATCCCAGTAAAAGTGGGACTTCTGGTAAGCCTACCCTTATACACACTGCACCCATAGTCATGTGATCTCCCCTTTTACACACTTCACCCATAGTCATGTGACCTCCCCTTATACACACTGCACCCATAATGATGTGATCTCCCTTTATACACACTACACCCATAATGATGTGATCTCCCTTTATACACACTACACCCATAATGATGTGATCTCCCTTTATACACACTGCACCCATAGTCATGTGATCTCCCCTTTTACACACTGCACCCATAGTCATGTGATCTCCCCTTATACACACTGCACCCATAGTCATGTGATCTCCCCTTTTACACACTGCACCTATAGTCATGTGATCTCCCTTTATACACACTGCACCCATAATGATGTGATCTCCCTTTATACACATTGCACCCATAGTCATGTGACCTCCCCTTATACACACTGCACCCATAATGATGTGATCTCCCTTTATACACACTACACCCATAATGATGTGATCTCCCTTTATACACACTACACCCATAATGATGTGATCTCCCTTTATACACACTGCACCCATAGTCATGTGACCTCCCCTTATACACACTGCACCCATAATGATGTGATCTCCCCTTATTCACACTGCACCCATAATGATGTGATCTTATACACTCCGCAGCCACAGTGATGTGATCTTTCCTTATACACACTGCACCCATTGGGCAAGATTACAAGTAGGGCGTTATGAGTTTTCTGCACGTGATGTGGTCTTTTTGCAATCAATTTCCATTGCACAGGTATTACAAGTCTTGAAATATCCCGATTGCGTGCGCACATTCGCCTTTTACGCAATAGTCCTTTACGCGCTCGAAGAGCTGTAGTACTCAAAAAAAGTTTCATGAAATACTTCAAAAATACATTACAAAGTACAGTTACACTCATATTAACACTGTCTAATAAAAATTCTTAAAAAAAATATTGCTCACAAAAGTTATAAGGGCTCAAAGACAGAGCAGACGCAGGGATTTTACATTGACATACATACATATACATTGAGAAATATGGATTTATATGTATAGAGATATGTTTAACTATAAAGATAATGAAAATATTTTACATTACAATCTTATGCACATTAAACAATATCTCAGGGATTTTCAAAGAGATTTTCGCATATAGATCTTGAGATATCTAGACATATAAATATATATATATATATATATATATATATATATATATATATATATACAGGTGGCCCTCGTTTTACAACGGTTCAATTTACACCGTTTCAGAATAACAACCTTTTTTTCCAGTCATGTGACTGCTATTGAAAAGCATTGAAAAGCAGTGCATTTATTGAAATAGGCAGTAGGTGGAGCTGTCCGCTTGTGTTGCAGCAAAGTCAAGCAAGCTGAAATTAATCAGTTTAACCAGACCTGAGCTATCGAGCATATTTCAATGGAACAAGATCTTCCTGTCTATAAATCAGTCCAGATTGGAATGCATAGAAAGAACTGTTTGCAGAAAAATGCAAGTAAAGTCTGTGTTGTGTGATTATTTTATTAGGTTTATAATGCTGTTTAGCATTTAAAGTCTTCATTTCAAAGCTTTAAAAATAAATGTATTAGGTGTTACTTATGACAATTTCAGAGGGGCCTGGAACCTATCTCCCTCACTTCCCATTGACTTACATTATAAACTGGGTTTCAAATTACAACGGTTTCGATTTACAACCATTCCTTCTGGAACCTAACCCCGGCGTAAACTAAGGGCTACCTGTATATATATATATATATATATATATATATATATATATATATATATATATATATATATATATACTGTATATTCATATACATATCTCGCAATAAATAGATATATCAGTCCAAAAATCATCACATATATAAAGAAATATTTATTTATAATTAAATAGAACATATTCCGTTGTGAAAACCTTTTCGCTATATGAAATATTTGCATTTTCATGTACACTTTTCGAGGAGAATACGTCATGGGCTTTGCGCAACAGATTATGGTTTTTGTTGTTTTTTTTATTTTTCTATTTGTCTTCTCCATTGACTTCTATGGGTAATACTTGAACGCGCACAAGATTTCGTAGTTTGCATTACGCGGCTTAACGCACGCCCAAAATAAGTTATTTCTCAATTTGTAATAGCTGTGCAACCCCAAATGTGAAAAAGCCATAACGAGCACCGAGTTTTTGCAACTGATTTGCTGCGCGACTTGTAATCTTGCCCATAGTGATGTGATTTCCTCCTATACACACAGTACCTCATAGGGGTTATCTCCCCTTATACACACACATCTCATAGTAATGTGCGCTCCCCTTATACACACAGTATCCATAGTCATGTGAATTCCCCTTATACATACTACATCCTATAGATCTGATAAAGAGCCTATATAAATAAAACATTCTAAAATGAGCTGAACTCCCCATGTACTCGGCACCTTATAGCAATGTGAACCCCCAGTGCACACACAGCACCGTATAGCAATGTGAACCCCCAGTGCACACACAGCATTATTTGAAGCTATAAGCTCCCAGTGCACACACAACACCTTATAGCAATCTGAGCTCCCAGTGCACACACACACACACCACCATACGGATATGTGAGCCTTCACTGCCCACAGGTCACTCTATAGAGATGTGTGAGCCCATTGCACAGACAGCACCCTATAGATATGTAAACCCTACCTACATACATAGCACCCTATAGAGATGTGAGCCCCCTCTATACACACAACACCCTATAAAGATGTGAGCCACCTCTGCACACATAACACCATACAGAGTTGTGAGCCTTCGATGCACACACAGCACCATATAGAGATGTTATCCCTCACTGCACAAACAGCACCCTGTACAGATGTGCTCCTCCACTGCACACACAGAACCCTGTACAGATGTGCTCCTCCACTGCACACACAGAACCCTGTACAGATGTGCTCCTCCACTGCACACACAGCACCCTATACAGATGTGACCCCCACTGCACACACAGCACCCTATACAGATGTGCTCCTCCACTGCACACACAGAACCCTATACAGATGTGCTCCTCCACTGCACACACAGAACCCTATACAGATGTGCTCCTCCACTGCACACACAGAACCCTATACAGATGTGCTCCTCCACTGCACACACAGAACCCTATACAGATGTGCTCCTCCACTGCACACACAGAACCCTATACAGATGTACCCTTCACTGCACACACAGCACCCTATACAGATGTGCTCCTCCACTGCACACAAAGAACCCTGTACAGATGTGCTCCTCCACTGCACACACAGCACCCTATACAGATGTGACCCCCACTGCACACACAGAACCCTGTACAGATGTGACCCCCACTGCACACACAGAACCCTGTACAGATGTGACCCCACTGCACACACAGAACCCTGTACAGATGTGACCCCCGCTGCACACACAGAACCCTGTACAGATGTGACCCCACTGCACACACAGAACCCTGTACAGATGTGACCCCCACTGCACACACAGCACCCTATACATATGTGCTCCTCCACTGCACACAAAGAACCCTATACAGATGTGCTCCTCCACTGCACACACAGAACCCTATACAGATGTGCTCCTCCACTGCACACACAGAACCCTGTACAGATGTGCTCCTCCACTGCACACACAGAACCCTGTACAGATGTGCTCCTCCACTGCACACACAGAACCCTGTACAGATGTGACCCCCACTGCACACACAGCACCCTATACAAATGTGCTTCTCCACTGCACACACAGAACCCTGTACAGATGTGCTCCTCCACTGCACACACAGAACATTTTACAGATGTGACCCCCACTGCACACACAGCACCCTATACAAATGTGCTCCTCCACTGCACACACAGAACCCTGTACAGATGTGCTCCTCCATTGCACACACAGAACCCTGTACAGATGTGCTCCTCCACTGCACACACAGAACCCTGTACAGATGTGCTCCTCCACTGCACACACAGAACCCTGTACAGATGTGCTCCTCCACTGCACAAACAGCACCCTGTACAGATGTGCTCCTCCACTGCACACATAGAACCTTGTACAGATGTGCCCCTCCACTGCACACACAGAACCCTGTACAGATGTGCTCCTCCACTGCACACACAGAACCCTGTACAGATGTGCTCCTCCACTGCACACACAGAACCCTGTACAGATGTACTCCTCCACTGCACACACAGAACCATGTACAGATGTGCTCCTCCACTGCACACACAGAACCCTGTACAGATGTGCTCCTCCACTGCACACACAGAACCCTGTACAGATGTGTTCCTCCACTGCACACACAGAACCCTGTACAGATGTGCCCCTCCACTGCACACACAGAACCCTGTACAGATGTGACCCTCCAATGCACACACAGAACCCTGTACAGATGTGCTCCTCCACTGCACACAAAGAACCCTGTACAGATGTGCTCCTCCACTGCACACACAGCACCCTATACAGATGTGACCCCCACTGCACACACAGAACCCTGTACAGATGTGACCCCCACTGCACACACAGAACCCTGTACAGATGTGACCCCACTGCACACACAGAACCCTGTACAGATGTGACCCCCGCTGCACACACAGAACCCTGTACAGATGTGACCCCACTGCACACACAGAACCCTGTACAGATGTGACCCCCACTGCACACACAGCACCCTATACATATGTGCTCCTCCACTGCACACAAAGAACCCTATACAGATGTGCTCCTCCACTGCACACACAGAACCCTATACAGATGTGCTCCTCCACTGCACACACAGAACCCTGTACAGATGTGCTCCTCCACTGCACACACAGAACCCTGTACAGATGTGCTCCTCCACTGCACACACAGAACCCTGTACAGATGTGACCCCCACTGCACACACAGCACCCTATACAAATGTGCTTCTCCACTGCACACACAGAACCCTGTACAGATGTGCTCCTCCACTGCAAACACAGAACATTTTACAGATGTGACCCCCACTGCACACACAGCACCCTATACAAATGTGCTCCTCCACTGCACACACAGAACCCTGTACAGATGTGCTCCTCCACTGCACACACAGAACCCTGTACAGATGTGCTCCTCCACTGCACACACAGAACCCTGTACAGATGTGCTCCTCCACTGCACACACAGAACCCTGTACAGATGTGCTCCTCCACTGCACAAACAGCACCCTGTACAGATGTGCTCCTCCACTGCACACATAGAACCTTGTACAGATGTGCCCCTCCACTGCACACACAGAACCCTGTACAGATGTGCTCCTCCACTGCACACACAGAACCCTGTACAGATGTGCTCCTCCACTGCACACACAAAACCCTGTACAGATGTACTCCTCCACTGCACACACAGAACCATGTACAGATGTGCTCCTCCACTGCACACACAGAACCCTGTACAGATGTGCTCCTCCACTGCACACACAGAACCCTGTACATATGTGTTCCTCCACTGCACACACAGAACCCTGTACAGATGTGCCCCTCCACTGCACACACAGAACCCTGTACAGATGTGACCCTCCAATGCACACACAGAACCCTGTACAGATGTGACCCTCCAATGCACACACAGAACTCTATACAGATGTGCTCCTCCACTGCACACACAGCACCCTGTACAGATGTGCTCCTCCACTGCACACACAGAACCCTTTACAGATGTGCTCCTCCACTGCACACACAGAACCCTGTACAGATGTGCTCCTCCACTGCACACAAAGAACCCTGTACAGATGTGCCCCTCCACTGCACACACAGAACCCTGTACAGATGTGCCCCTTCACTGCACACACAGAACCCTGTACAGCTGTGCTCCTCCACTGCACACACAGTACCCTGTACAGATGTGCCCCTCCACTGCACACACAAAACCCTGTACAGATGTGCTCCTCCACTGCACACACAGAACCCTGTACAGATGTGCCCCTCCACTGCACACACAGAACCCTGTACAGATGTGCTCCTCCACTGCACACACAGAACCCTGTACAGATGTGCCCCTCCACTGTACACACAGAACCTTATACAGATGTGCTCCTCCACTGCACACACACCACCCTGTACAGATGTGCTCCTCCACTGCACACACAGAACCCTGTACAGATGTGCTCCACTGCACACACAGAACCCTTTACAGATGTGCTCCTCCACTGCACACACAGAACCCTATACAGATGTGCTCCTCCACTGCACACACAGAACCCTGTACAGATGTGCTCCTCCACTGCACACACAGAGCCCTGTACAGCTGTGATCCTCCACTGCACACACAGAACCATGTACAGATGTGATCCTCCACTGCACACACAGAGCCCTGTACAGCTGCGATCCTCCACTGCACACACAGAACCCTTTACAGATGTGCCCCTGCTTTGCACACACAGAACCCTGTACAGATTTGCTCCTCCACTGCACACACAGAACCCTGTACAGATGTGCCCCTCCACTGCACACACAGAACCCTATACAGATGTGTCCCTCCACTGCACACACAAAACCCTATACAGATGTGCTCCTCCACTGCACACACAGAACCCTGTACAGATGTGCCCCTCCACTGCACACACAGAACCCTATACAAATGTGCTCCTCCACTGCACACACACCACCCTGTACAGATGTGTTCCTCCACTGCACACACAGAACCCTGTACAGATGTGCTCCTCCACTGCACACATAGAACCCTGTACAGATGTGTTCCTCCACTGCACACACAGAACCCTGTACAGATGTGCCCCTCCACTGCACACACACCACCCTGTACAGATGTGCTCCTCCATTGCACACACAGCACCCTGTACAGATGTGCCCCTCCACTGCACACACAGAACCCTGTACAGATGTGCTCCTCTACTGCACACACATCACCCTGTACAGATGTGACCCCCACTGCACACAGCACCCTATACAGATGTGACCCCCACTGCACACACAGCTCCCTATACAGATGTGCTCCTCCACTGCACACACAGAACCCTGTACAGATGTGCTCCTCCACTGCACACACAGAACCCTGTACAGATGTGCTCCTCCACTGCACTCACAGAACCCTGTACAGATGTGCTCCTCCACTGCACACACAGAACCATGTACAGATGTGCTCCTCCACTGCACACAGCACCTTATACAGATGTGACCCCCACTGCACACTCAGCTCCCTATACAGATGTGCTCCTCCACTGCACACACAGAACCCTGCACAGATGTGCTCCTCCACTGCACACACAGAACCCTGTACAGATGTGCCCCTCCACTGCACACACAGCACCCTGTACAGATGTGCTCCTCCACTGCACACACAGAACCCTGTACAGATGTGATCCTCCACCTCACACACAGAACCCTGTACAGATGTGCTCCTCCACTGCACATACAGAACCCTGTACAGATGTGCTCCTCCACTGCACACACAGAACCCTATACAGATGTGCTCCTCCACTGCACACACAGAACCCTGTACAGATGTGCTCCTCCACTGCACACACAGAACCCTGTACAGATGTGATCCTCCACTGCACACACAGCACCCTATACAGATGTGCTCCTCCACTGCACACACACCACCCTGTACAGATGTGCTCCTCCACTGCACACACAGAACCCTGTACAGATGTGCCCCTCCACTGCACACACACCACCCTGTACAGATGTGCTCCTCCATTGCACACACAGCACCCTGTACAGATGTGCCCCTCCACTGCACACACAGAACCCTGTACAGATGTGCTCCTCCACTGCACACACAGCACCCTGTACAGATGTGACCCCCACTGCACACAGCACCCTATACAGATGTGACCCCCACTGCACACACAGCTCCCTATACAGATGTGCTCCTCCACTGCACACACAGAACCCTATACAGATGTGCTCCTCCACTGCACACACAGAACCCTGTACAGATGTGCTCCTCCACTGCACTCACAGAACCCTGTACAGATGTGCTCCTCCACTGCACACACAGAACCATGTACAGATGTGCTCTTCCACTGCACACAGCACCTTATACAGATGTGACCCTCACTGCACACTCAGCTCCCTATACAGATGTGCTCCTCCACTGCACACACAGAACCCTGCACAGATGTGCTCCTCCACTGCACACACAGAACCCTGTACATATGTGCCCCTCCACTGCACACACAGCACCCTGTACAGATGTGCTCCTCCACTGCACACACAGAACCCTGTACAGATGTGATCCTCCACCTCACACACAGAACCCTGTACAGATGTGCTCCTCCACTGCACATACAGAACCCTGTACAGATGTGCTCCTCCACTGCACACACAGAACCCTATACAGATGTGCTCCTCCACTGCACACACAGAACCCTGTACAGATGTGCTCCTCCACTGCACACACAGAACCCTGTACAGATGTGATCCTCCACTGCACACACAGCACCCTATACAGATGTGCTCCTCCACTGCACACACACCACCCTGTACAGATGTGCTCCTCCACTGCACACACAGAACCCTGTACAGATGTGCTCCTCCACTGCACACACAGAACCCTGTACAGATGTGTTCCTCCACTGCACACACAGCACCCTGTACAGATGTGCCCCTCCACTGCACACACACCACCCTGTACAGATGTGCTCCTCCATTGCACACACAGCACCCTGTACAGATGTGCCCCTCCACTGCACACACAGAACCCTGTACAGATGTGCTCCTCTACTGCACACACAGCACCCTGTACAGATGTGACCCCCACTGCACACACAGCTCCTTATACAGATGTGATCCTCCACTGCACACACAGAACCCTATACAGATGTGCTCCTCCACTGCACACACAGAACCCTGTACAGATGTGCTCCTCCACTGCACACACAGAACCCTGTACAGATGTGCTCCTCCACTGCACACACAGAACCATGTACAGATGTGCTCCTCCACTGCACACATCACCTTATACAGATGTGACCCCCACTGCACACACAGCTCCCTATACAGATGTGGTCCTCCACTGCACACACAGAACCCTGCACAGATTTGCTCCTCCACTGCACACACAGAACCCTGTACAGATGTTCCCCTCCACTGCACACACAGCACCCTGTACAGATGTGCTCCTCCACTGCACACACAGAACCCTGTACAGATGTGATCCTCCACTGCACACACAGAACCCTGTACAGATGTGCTCCTCCACTGCACACACAGAACCCTGTACAGATGTGCTCCTCCACTGCACACACAGAACCATATACAGATGTGCTCCTCCACTGCACACACAGAACCCTGTACAGATGTGCTCCTCCACTGCACACACAGAACCCTGTACAGATGTGCTCCTCCACTGCACACACAGCACCCTGTACAGATGTGCTCCTCCACTGCACACACAGAACCCTATGCAGATGTGCTCCTCCACTGCACACACAGAACCCTATGCAGATGTGCTCCTCCACTGCACACATTGAACCCTGTACAGATGTGCTCCTCCACTGCACACACAGAACCCTGTACAGATGTGCTCCTCCACTGCACACACAGCACCCTATACAGATGTGACCCCCACTGCACACACAGAACCCTGTACAGATGTGCTCCTCCACTGCACACACAGAACCCTGTACAGATGTGACCCCACTGCACACACAGAACCCTGTACAGATGTGACCCCCACTGCACACACAGAACCCTGTACAGATGTAATCCTCCACTGCACACACAGCACCCTGTACAGATGTGTTCGTCCACTGCACACATAGAACCCTATACAGATGTGCTCCTCCACTGCACACACAAAACCCTGTACAGATGTGATCCTCCACTGCACACACAGAACCCTGTACAGATGTGCTCCTCCACTGCACACACAGCACCCAGTACAGATGTGCTCCTCCACTGCACACACAGCACCCAGTACAGATGTGCTCCTCCACTGCACACACAGCACCCTGTACAAATGTGCTCCTCCACTGCACACACAGAACCCTGTACAGATGTGCTCCTCCACTGCACACACAGCACCCAGTACAGATGTGCTCCTCCACTGCACACACAGCACCCAGTACAGATGTGCTCCTCCACTGCACACACAGCACCCTGTACAGATGTGCTCCTCCACTGCACACACAGCACCCTGTTCAGATGTGATCCTCCACTGCACACACAACCCTGTACAGATGTGCCCCTCCACTGCACACCCAGAACCCTGTACAGATGTGATCCTCCACTGCACACACAGAACCCTGTACAGATGTGATCCTACACTGCACACACAGAGCCCTGTACAGCTGTGATCCTCCACTGCACACACAGAACCATGTACAGATGTGATCCTCCACTGCACACACAGAGCCCTGTACAGCTGCGATCCTCCACTGCACACACAGAACCCTTTACAGATGTGCCCCTCCTTTGCACACACAGAACCCTGTACAGATTTGCTCCTCCACTGCACACACATAACCCTGTACAGATGTGCCCCTCCACTGCACACACAGAACCCTGTACAGATGTGCTCCTCCACTGCACACACAGAACCCTGTACAGATGTGCTCCTCCAATGCACACACAGAACCCTGTATAGATGTGCTCCTCCACTGCACACACAGAACCTTTTACAGATGTGACCCCCACTGCACACACAGCACCCTATACAGATGTGACCCCCACTGCTCACACACAGCACCTTATACAGATGTGATCCTCCACTGCACACACATCACCTTATACAGATGTTACCCCCACTGCACACACAGCACCCTATACAGATGTGACCCCCACTGCTCACACACAGCACCTTATACAGATGTGCTCCTCCACTGCACACAGCACCCTGTACAGATGTGCTCCTCCACTGCACACACAGAACCCTATGCAGATGTGCTCCTCCACTGCACACACAGAACCCTATGCAGATGTGCTCCTCCACTGCACACATTGAACCCTGTACAGATGTGCTCCTCCACTGCACACACAGAACCCTGTACAGATGTGCTCCTCCACTGCACACACAGCACCCTATACAGATGTGACCCCCACTGCACACACAGAACCCTGTACAGATGTGCTCCTCCACTGCACACACAGAACCCTGTACAGATGTGACCCCACTGCACACACAGAACCCTGTACAGATGTGACCCCCACTGCACACACAGAACCCTGTACAGATGTAATCCTCCACTGCACACACAGCACCCTGTACAGATGTGTTCGTCCACTGCACACATAGAACCCTGTACAGATGTGCTCCTCCACTGCACACACAAAACCCTGTACAGATGTGATCCTCCACTGCACACACAGAACCCTGTACAGATGTGCTCCTCCACTGCACACACAGCACCCAGTACAGATGTGCTCCTCCACTGCACACACAGCACCCAGTACAGATGTGCTCCTCCACTGCACACACAGCACCCTGTACAAATGTGCTCCTCCACTGCACACACAGAACCCTGTACAGATGTGCTCCTCCACTGCACACACAGCACCCAGTACAGATGTGCTCCTCCACTGCACACACAGCACCCAGTACAGATGTGCTCCTCCACTGCACACACAGCACCCTGTACAGATGTGCTCCTCCACTGCACACACAGCACCATGTTCAGATGTGATCCTCCACTGCACACACAACCCTGTACAGATGTGCCCCTCCACTGCACACCCAGAACCCTGTACAGATGTGATCCTCCACTGCACACACAGAACCCTGTACAGATGTGATCCTACACTGCACACACAGAGCCCTGTACAGCTGTGATCCTCCACTGCACACACAGAACCATGTACAGATGTGATCCTCCACTGCACACACAGAGCCCTGTACAGCTGCGATCCTCCACTGCACACACAGAACCCTTTACAGATGTGCCCCTCCTTTGCACACACAGAACCCTGTACAGATTTGCTCCTCCACTGCACACACATAACCCTGTACAGATGTGCCCCTCCACTGCACACACAGAACCCTGTACAGATGTGCTCCTCCACTGCACACACAGAACCCTGTACAGATGTGCTCCTCCAATGCACACACAGAACCCTGTATAGATGTGCTCCTCCACTGCACACACAGAACCTTTTACAGATGTGACCCCCACTGCACACACAGCACCCTATACAGATGTGACCCCCACTGCTCACACACAGCACCTTATACAGATGTGATCCTCCACTGCACACACATCACCTTATACAGATGTTACCCCCACTGCACACACATCATCATATACAGATGTGAACCCCACTGCATACACAGCACCCTATACAAATGTGATCCCCTCTGCACACAGCACCTTATACAGATGTGATCCACCACTGCACACACAGAACCCTGTACAGATGTGCTCCTCCACTGCACACACAGAACCCTTTACAGATGTGCTCCTCCACTGCACACACAGAACCCTATACAGATGTGCTCCTCCACTGCACACACAGAACCCTGTACAGATGTGCTCCTCCACTGCACACACAGAGCCCTGTACAGCTGTGCTCCTCCACTGCACACACAGAACCCTGTACAGATGTGCTCATCCACTGCACTCACAGAACCCTGTACAGATGTGCTCCTCCACTGCACACACAGAACCATGTACAGATGTGCTCCTCCACTGCACACAGCACCTTATACAGATGCGACCCCCACTGCACACTCAGCTCCCTATACAGATGTGCTCCTCCACTGCACACACAGAACCCTGCACAGATGTGCTCCTCCACTGCACACACAGAATCCTGTACAGATGTGCCCCTCCACTGCACACACAGCACCCTGTACAGATGTGCTCCTCCACTGCACACACAGAACCCTGTACAGATGTGATCCTCCACTGCACACACAGAACCCTGTACAGATGTGCCCCTCCACTGCACACACAGCACCCTGTACAGATGTGCTCCTCCACTGCACACACAGAACCCTGTACAGATGTGATCCTCCACCTCACACACAGAACCCTGTACAGATGTGCTCCTCCACTGCACACACAGAACCCTGTACAGATGTGCTCCTCCACTGCACACACAGAACCCTATACAGATGTGCTCCTCCACTGCACACACAGAACCCTGTACAGATGTGCTCCTCCACTGCACACACAGAACCCTGTACAGATGTGATCCTCCACTGCACACACAGCACCCTATACAGATGTGCTCCTCCACTGCACACACACCACCCTGTACAGATGTGCTCCTCCACTGCACACACAGAACCCTGTACAGATGTGCTCCTCCACTGCACACACAGAACCCTGTACAGATGTGTTCCTCCACTGCACACACAGCACCCTGTACAGATGTGCCCCTCCACTGCACACACAGAGCCCTGTACAGATGTGCTCCTCCATTGCACACACAGCACCCTGTACAGATGTGCCCCTCCACTGCACACACATAACCCTGTACAGATGTGCTCCTCTACTGCACACACAGCACCCTGTACAGATGTGACCCCCACTGCACACACAGCTCCCTATACAGATGTGATCCTCCACTGCACACACAGAACCCTATACAGATGTGCTCCTCCACTGCACACACAGAACCCTGTACAGATGTGCTCCTCCACTGCACACACAGAACCATGTACAGATGTGCTCCTCCACTGCACACATCACCTTATACAGATGTGACCCCCACTGCACACACAGCTCCCTATACAGATGTGCTCCTCCACTGCACACACAGAACCCTGCACAGATGTGCTCCTCCACTGCACACACAGAACCCTGTACAGATGTTCCCCTCCACTGCACACACAGCACCCTGTACAGATGTGCTCCTCCACTGCACACACAGAACCCTGTACAGATGTGATCCTCCACTGCACACACATAACCCTGTACAGATGTGCTCCTCCACTGCACACACAGAACCCTGTACAGATGTGCTCCTCCACTGCACACACAGAACCCTATACAGATGTGCTCCTCCACTGCACACACAGAACCCTGTACAGATGTGCTCCTCCACTGCACACACAGAACCCTGTACAGATGTGCTCCTCCACTGCACACACAGAACCCTGTACAGATGTGCTCCTCCACTGCACACACAGCACCCTGTACAGATGTGCTCCTCCACTGCACACACAGAACCCTATGCAGATGTGCTCCTCCACTGCACACACAGAACCCTATGCAGATGTGCTCCTCCACTGCACACATTGAACCCTGTACAGATGTGCTCCTCCACTGCACACACAGAACCCTGTGCAGATGTGCTCCTCCACTGCACACACAGCACCCTATACAGATGTGACCCCCACTGCACACACAGAACCCTGTACAGATGTGCTCCTCCACTGCACACACAGAACCCTGTACAGATGTGACCCCACTGCACACACAGAACCCTGTACAGATGTGACCCCCACTGCACACACAGAACCCTGTACAGATGTAATCCTCCACTGCACACACAGCACCCTGTACAGATGTGTTCGTCCACTGCACACACAGAACCCTATACAGATGTGCTCCTCCACTGCACACACAGAACCCTGTACAGATGTGACCCCACTGCACACACAGAACCCTGTACAGATGTGACCCCCACTGCACACACAGAACCCTGTACAGATGTAATCCTCCACTGCACACACAGCACCCTGTACAGATGTGTTCGTCCACTGCACACACAGAACCCTATACAGATGTGCTCCTCCACTGCACACACAAAACCCTGTACAGATGTGATCCTCCACTGCACACTCAGAACCTTGTACAGATGTGCTCCTCCACTGCACACACAGAACCCTGTACAAATGTGCTCCTTCACTGCACACACAGAACCCTGTACAGATGTGCTCCTCCACTGCACACACAGCACCCAGTACAGATGTGCTCCTCCACTGCACACACAGCACCCAGTACAGATGTGCTCCTCCACTGCACACACAGCACCCTGTACAGATGTGCTCCTCCACTGCACACACAGCACCCTGTTCAGATGTGATCCTCCACTGCACACACAACCCTGTACAGATGTGCCCCTCCACTGCACACCCAGAACCCTGTACAGATGTGATCCTCCACTGCACACACAGAACCCTGTACAGATGTGCTCCTCCACTGCACACACAGAACCCTGTACAGATGTGATCCTACACTGCACACACAGAGCCCTGTACAGCTGTGATCCACCACTGCACACACAGAACCATGTACAGATGTGATCCTCCACTGCACACACAGAGCCCTGTACAGCTGCGATCCTCCACTGCACACACAGAACCCTTTACAGATGTGCCCGTCCTTTGCACACACAGAACCCTGTACAGATTTGCTCCTCCACTGCACACACAGAACCCTGTACAGATGTGCCCCTCCACTGCACACACAGAACCCTGTACAGATGTGCTCCTCCACTGCACACACAGAACCCTGTACAGATGTGCTCATCCAATGCACACACAGAACCCTGTATAGATGTGCTCCTCCACTGCACACACAGAACCCTGTACAGATGTGACCCCCACTGCACACACAGCACCCTATACAGATGTGACCCCCACTGCTCACACACAGCACCTTATACAGATGTGATCCTCCACTGCACACACATCACCTTATACAGATGTTACCCCCACTGCACACACATCACCATATACAGATGTGAACCCCACTGCATACACAGCACCCTATACAAATGTGATCCCCTCTGCACACAGCACCTTATACAGATGTGATCCACCACTGCACACACAGCACACTATACAGATGTGATACCTTCTGCGCACACAGCACCCTATACAGATGTGATCCCTTCTGCACACAGCACCCTATACAGATGTGATCCCCTCTGCACACACAGCACCCTATACTGATGTGATCCCTTCTGCACACAGCACCCTATACAGATGTGATCCCTTCTGTGCACACACAGCACCCTATACAGATGTGATCCCTTCTGTGCACACACAGCACCCTATACAGATGTGATCCCTTCTGCACACAGCACCCTATACAGATGTGATCCCTTCTGCACACAGCACCCTATACAGATGTGATCCCTTCTGTGCACACACAGCACCCTATACAGATGTGATCCCTTCTGTGCACACACAACACCCTATACAGATGTGATCCCCTCTGCACACACAACACCCTATACAGATGTGATCCCCTCTGCACACACAGCACCCTATACAGATGTGATCCCCTCTGCACACACAGCACCCTATACAGATGTGATCCCCACTGCACACACAGCACCCTATACAGATGTGATCCTCCACTGCACACACAGCACCCTGTACAGATGTAATCCTCCACTGCACACACAGCACCCTGTACAGATGTGTTCATCCACTGCACACACAGAACCCTATACAGATGTGCTCCTCCACTGCACACACAAAACCCTGTACAGATGTGATCCTCCACTGCACACTCAGAACCTTGTACAGATGTGCTCCTCCACTGCACACACAGAACCCTGTACAAATGTGGTCCTCCACTGCACACACAGAACCCTGTACAGATGTGCTCCTCCACTGCACACACAGCACCCAGTACAGATGTGCTCCTCCACTGCACACACAGCACCCAGTACAGATGTGCTCCTCCACTGCACACACAGCACCCTGTACAGATGTGCTCCTCCACTGCACACACAGCACCCTGTACAGATGTGATCCTCCACTGCACACACAACCCTGTACAGATGTGCCCCTCCACTGCACACCCAGAACCCTGTACAGATGTGATCCTCCACTGCACACACAGAACCCTGTACAGATGTGCTCCTCCACTGCACACACAGAACCCTGTACAGATGTGATCCTACACTGCACACACAGAGCCCTGTACAGCTGTGATCCTCCACTGCACACACAGAACCATGTACAGATGTGATCCTCCACTGCACACACAGAGCCCTGTACAGCTGCGATCCTCCACTGCACACACAGAACCCTTTACAGATGTGCCCCTCCACTGCACACACAGAACCCTGTACAGATGTGCTCCTCCACTGCACACACAGAACCCTGTACAGATGTGCTCCTCCAATGCACACACAGAACCCTGTATAGATGTGCTCCTCCACTGCACACACAGAACCCTGTACAGATGTGACCCCCACTGCACACACAGCACCCTATACAGATGTGACCCCCACTGCTCACACACAGCACCTTATACAGATGTGATTCTCCACTGCACACACATCACCTTATACAGATGTTACCCCCACTGCAAACACAGCACCATATACAGATGTGAACCCCACTGCATACACAGCACCCTATACAAATGTGATCCCCTCTGCACACAGCACCTTATACAGATGTGATCCACCACTGCACACACAGCACACTATACAGATGTGATACCTTCTGCGCACACAGCACCCTATACAGATGTGATCCCTTCTGCACACAGCACCCTATACAGATGTGATCCCCTCTGCACACACAGCACCCTATACTGATGTGATCCCTTCTGCACACAGCACCCTATACAGATGTGATCCCTTCTGTGCACACACAGCACCCTATACAGATGTGATCCCTTCTGTGCACACACAGCACCCTATACAGATGTGATCCCTTCTGCACACAGCACCCTATACAGATGTGATCCCTTCTGTGCACACACAGCACCCTATACAGATGTGATCCCTTCTGTGCACACGCAACACCCTATACAGATGTGATCCCCTCTGCACACACAACACCCTATACAGATGTGATCCCCTCTGCACACACAGCACCCTATACAGATGTGATCCCCACTGCACACACAGCACCCTATACAGATGTGATCCCCTCTGCACACACAGCACCCTATACAGATGTGATCCCCTCTGCACACACAGCACCCTATACAGATGTGATCCCCTCTGCACACACAGCACCCTATACAGATGTGATCCCCTCTGCACACACAGCACCCTATACAGATGTGATCCCCTCTGCACACACAACACCCTATACAGATGTGATCCCCTCTGCACACACAGCACCCTATACAGATGTGATCCCTTCTGTGCACACACAGCACCCTATACAGATGTGATCCCCTCTGCACACACAGCACCCTATACAGATGTGATCCCTTCTGTGCACACACAGCACCCTATACAGATGTGATCCCCTCTGCACACACAGCACCCTATACAGATGTGATCCCCTCTGCGCACACAGCACCCTATATATAGTTGTAATCCCCCACTACACACTTTATCTACTCATAAGGTTCTCTAGTCCAGTGATTTGCAACCTTTTTTTTTGCCGTGGCACACTTTTTTACATTAAAAAATCCTGCGGCACACCACCATCACTAACTTTTACAAAATCACACATTGTAGCCTAATACAGGATATATATACAGTATATATATATATATATATATATATATATATATATACAAACACACTGTACTGTGCTGTCATGCCATGCCTCCTATAAACTATACATGACATATTGACATTCATTCACAAACAATCATAATGATCGTCTGTGAATGAATGGCAATGTCATGGTTGTAAAGGATGCCTGATGAGCCTGTCACATACCTCCCAATATTTCAAAATTTGAAAGAGGGACACCCCCGCACTGTTGTCAGTCTGCCGTGGCACACCTGAGGATCTCTCACGGCACATTAGTGTGCCACGGCACACTGGTTGAAAAACACTGCTCTAGTCAGCCAAACATTCTCTGATAAGCCTTATCATGCACCCACACTACAGAGAGATTTAGGTGCCACATTTACCACAGTGTTATCTCTATCTTGTGCACACATGTGCAGGAGCTATAGACCAGCAGCACAGCTCCACCTCTTACTATACACCGAGCTGTTCCAGCAGAGCCCTCAGAATCCTGGAATCTTGTCTCTGTGGGCACAACATGCTGAGTGAGTACCACTGCTCTTATATACAGTATATATCTGTATTTGTTGCCAAGAAAATAACAGGGGGAAATTACACGAGCACATTAGTAAGCACGGATGAAAAAATATATAATATAACAAGGAGGGGGTTGTTACTTGACAATAAATTCATTTTAACTGAGTCTGAAAGGTTCATTTTGTAGCATATTTTTCTTCAAAACACAAGTTTAAGAAACTTTGGAAACAATCACATATCAGTTGTGTGACGTGAGTCACCAAGATCTGAGGACCCGTTATGGAACATTCTTTGGGCTGGAGGTACATGGGCTTAAGGATACCCAGAGACTGCATGGAAATGTGGAATTTTATATGCTGGACACCCCATGTACTTTCATAACTCTGTCTTATGTCCATGTCACCCTGTATCCATAAATACAGGATGGGTACAGGGTGTGAGTGCCCCATTGTGGGAGCAATTGTGACTCTATAAACCAAGTGGGCATAAAGGACTTAATACTTAATAAGAGCTGTTCTTATATTTTGTAATTAGATGTATTTATTTACGTTTCAGATCTGATTGTGTCTCAAGAGTCTGTCTAGGTAAACTGATTGTGTTCCTATTTTGAACCTCAAGCATTCAGTCTTGGCTAATGTTCTTAGGGGTAGCTATAACAACCTGCAGCAGACGTTATTCCAATAGTGGCCGGTATTCAGTGGAGGTTGATTGGTTGGCGTTTGGCGGGAGGAAGCGGACTTTAACGGGTATTCCCAGTCTGGGGTACCGAGACCCGCTACAAGTTGTAAATGTAACAATGTGTAGTAACAAAACAAACAAAAAAAAAACATGTTAAAGGGATACTGAACCCAAATTGTTTCTTTCATGATTCAGATACAGCAGCAATTTTAAGTAACTTATTAATTCATTCCTATTATAAATGTTTCTTCGCTCTCTTGGTATTTTTACTTTAAAAAGCAGGAATGTAAGCTTAAAGGGACAGTATACACCAATTTTCATATAACTTCATGTAATAGAGACTACTATAAAGAATAATATGCACAGATACTGATATAAAAATTCAGTAGAAAACCGTTTGAAAACTTACTTAGAAGCTTCCAGTTTAGCTCTGTTTAAAAGGTTACTGGAACACCCACTGCAAGTGTGAAATATTAGACCCTCCCCCTTCATTTGCATGTAAAAAGACCCTTTACACAAACAGAAGCAAGCTGAGTAGGTATACGTCGGTATTCTCCTAAAACTTTGGGGCTTGGTTAGGAGTCTGAAAATTAGAGCAATGTTATTTAAAAATAAGCAAAACTATTAATTTAAAAAAAAACAAACAAACAACTGTATGGGCTATATAAATGGATCATCTACAAAACATTTATGCAAAGAATCATCTAGTGTATAATGTCCCTTTAAGAGCCGGCTCATTTTAGGTTCAGCACCTGGGCCACCAATCAGCAAGCGCTACCCAGGTGCTTAACCAAATATAGGCCAGCTCTTGGCTCTATTGGCTAAGAGGTGGAAACGTCACCTCACTGAAAAATAGCGTTCTGCTATGGACTGCCTGAGGAGTTTAGCGTGGCAAACACTTCAGAAAAATAAAGGAACTCTCGGTATGAAGTATTTTATACTTCATGACTGAAAGTCCCCTTTATTTGTTCCACAGCGTTTCAAAAACGCTAGGATTTACTATCACTTTAAAGCACAAAGATAGGGCAAAACGGTGTGAAAAAAATTAAGAAAAATATTACAAACAGTTTGGTGTCTGGATTGATCTCTTTATACAGTGTTTAAGGATAAGAATCTTTTATATGTGTAAATGATAACTGTTAAAAAATCTGAATTCCATTTTAAATGGGCATGAGTGTTATATTGGGCATGTTTGCTCAATTTTTTTTAATTTTTAATTTTTTTTTTTTTTTTTTTAGGTTTTTCATTCATGAGATACAATTGTGTTCTCCGATTTGGTGAGATTTTCATCTGAAATCAAGAAAAGTGCAGGAAATAGTTTTCTATAAGAAAACAGTGTCCCCAATTGATATCACCTTCTATTACGGATTTTAAATAGTTCTGATATTGTAATTGTGTAAATTTCTGAGTTACAAGGTTTAGAAAGCCATTATAGTCGATAAATTACATTCTGAACCTGCCATTGATCCAATCCACAACGCTAGTTACACATCTGAGTAGTGGGATTGGATCAGCGGTGTGTTCAGCTTGGGACCAGCAGTGCACTGCGGGGTCCCAAACATAACATCTACTGTGTGTTTAAACCCTTTGCGGGAGTTAAATACACAGTAGACCAGGGTGGATAGTCAGGGGCAACAACTCTGTTTAAAATTTAGGAGCCATTAAGAATATTAATAGCCAGACATACTCTTAGGAGCCAGACAGTGGTATCTGTATATAAAGCTACGAAGAATAACCCAAAGTTTGGAACCAGGGGTAAAATTCTAGGAGCCAATGGCTCCCAGGCTCCTGGGTTTGTCAAGCCCTGCTCTAACAGATTAGAGCATGTCATTTTTCAACTATAATGGCCCTTTAAAATATCGCCAAAAGTTCCAGACCTCACTGTACAGAACGAGGTTGGACTTTGCCAAATAATGTTCCTAATACTATGAGGGCTATTTATCAAGCTGAGGTGGACAGGGGCGCATATATGCTCTGGCGGGCTGAATTCAGCATTGCAATCCAGCCCCTGCCCACACACAGCCAATCATGCGTGGGCAGGAGCTGTCAATCTCCCTGGTTGGAAAAGACCGGTGAGATTGAATTTCGCCAGTTAAGAGGTGGCAAAAGGGTAGGGAAGCAGCGGTCTGATGACTGCTGCTTGTTTGAGAACCTGCAGCCGTAGTGGGTCGAATGGCTTGCAAAGCTTTTGATAAATCGACCCCTTAAAGAAGATAGCAACATGATGTTTTAGTAGGGGCATATTATGGCCTAGGCAGATACAGCTAACTGTGTGCTCTGCAGGATGCTCTATAGGAACCATTCTGTGTACGTAGTAGTTAGATAGCATGAAAATCTGGCGTGTTGGTGTGCCCAACAGTTAAAAATATTGCCCTAGTGTGCTTAATGATAATGTATTACATAACATAAGTAGAGATCACTAGGACATTGCAGGGGTTACATGCAAAGCTTGGATTAACAATGCAAAAATTACATACACTTGCGTATTAGAGCGTCTAATGTCTGCTTTCGAATGTCTCTTCAAATAGATTCTTGTTTAGACATCTGTACCTCTTGTCATTGGCTCACCCGATGTGTTCAGCTCCCAGTAGTGCATTGCTGTTTTTTTTAACAAAGAATACCAATAGAATGAAGCAAATTTTATAATATAAGTATTTATATATTTCTAAATTGTAAAAACTAGCCTGCAATGACTTGTGCCCTCATGTGTGTGCCCGTTCGGGTTGCACACTCGCTGACAGGAAGTTTGTGAGTTTTTGTTTATTCTCTGTGTTTCACGTACATGGGCACCAATCAGCTAAGCTGTAGGCGGGGCGTCCGTCCAGCACATCAAAAATATGTTATTATTATTCTATTTACTAGGGGTGCACCGAAATTTCGGCTGCAGAAAGTTTCGGACGAAAATGGCATTTTTGGTTATTTCGTTTTTCGGGTTTTTTTGCCTTTTATTTTTGGTAAAATTGTGTAGCATATTTCAAATGTGATGCCAGTCTAGAGCTGCTGTTTGAGTTCATTACTTGACTTACTGTTTTGCATATAATAATACTTTTCTAGGAGTATACTTTATTTTGATAATTGGTAAAAAAAAAAAAATATCATATAATATGTATAAGCCTTATATACAGTGCTTATACATCAGCCTCTTGTGCGTAGACATTCTATTCGCCTGAGGCAAATATGCGTGCACACTATATATGCATAAGCCCCAAGCTCGCACACAGTTGGTACAAATTAGCACCCACCAGACAGTGTATACAAAAAAGCACAGAAACTTTCTATAACCACCTTGCACGTAAGGTCGTAGCTAAGTCCGGTGGTCCTGGTGATAGGCAGTGTGAGACCCGAACCAGGAACTAGGCGGAGATAAAATGAGACGATCAGGTGCAGCCACTCCCATTGCACAGATAACTACACCCAAAAACAAAACGCATGTCCACCTCGTATTGTTGTCTGGCTATAACCACGCTCTCCCTTGTAGAGCTTCACCAATTTCACTGCAGATCACACCCTATGGTACAAGTGACCACGCCCATTTGTTGGAGCTTTCCCGTCTACAAGCTCTCAACTACACACACACTGTAGTTAAAAAAGAAAAAAAAATATTTCAGTTTCGTTTCGGATTTCGGCCAGGGGCATCCTGAATTTTCGGTATCAGTTTCGGTCCAGAATTTTCATTTTGGTGCATCCCTACTATTTACAATTAGTTTAATATTAAATTGTAATTTTATATTATGGCTCAACTGTCAGATGTGAAAAAAGTATTCTTTTTTTTAGTGATATCCATATCTATAGAACTACTGACGTTAGGAGCAAGAAATTTGGCATGTAAACTTACGTTATAATGACAATTTTAAATTATAATTTTTACTTTTCGAACTTGTTCGGTTTTTGAGATAAAGGTCCTCATAAATCACCCCCTCCTTTTCACCTTCCTTAAGTGGATTTTTGGGAAATGGTAAAACGCGTGTTTGTTTATTTTTGAAGGAGAATCTAAATACCAATTTTAACCTCTGTAACATCTTTGGTTTTTGAGCGATAGGTATCCTCGTAAAAAAAAATAATCACCCCCCTTTTTCTCCCTCTTAGGGATGTCATTTCTAAAAATCCTTCCTTAGTGGTTGCCTACGTCATAAAACAACGTACCTTCCAAATTTCACGTTCCTTGGTTAAACCGTTTGAGCTGGGCATTGATCAGTCAGTCAGGACTTTTATTTTCCTATTATATATATATATATTTTATTTTTTCTATTTTATATATAGATTTTGCTTAACAAATAAGTATTGAACGACCCCATGTATGACTATCAGACATATGATAGATTTTTTTCCTGACAAATGATCTGTGCGTGCTCATATTTGTCATGTATACTGTGACTATGCTGTAAATACATCTAGCAATACTGCAGTGGGCGCGATGTTGTGTTATTTGCTACTTTGAAGTTTACCTAATTACTTAGAAGGTTGGGAACCAATTAAACGAAAATTCTCTGATGATGCTTATTTATAAAGCACAGACGAATGTTTAAAAGGAATTAAAATGAATCACAATTTATATATAATCGTATACAGTTGATCTTCACCATCATTCCCAGAACGGTAGTTTGTTTGCTTTTTACTCACTGATTCCTGAACCATGAAGAGAACATTCTACAGCAGACAAAGTAAGTACAATTTTTGTTTTTGTCATTTTGGTATTTCAATTTTTTTTTTTTTTTTTTATTGAATGCCAACAAATACTGTTAGTGTACATTCTAGTAATGATATATCCCAAATACAGGTTTGTTAAGAAAGTCATTGAGATTCATTTGTCAAATCCAAAAATAAAATGACTTTACAACCAGTGGTGAAACAAACTCACAATACTAGATATAATCCAGTCTCCTGAATACAGGTTGGGTATGGAAAAATATGATGAAGGGGATATAGAAGGATAGGGGGCGGAGGAGGTGTGTTTAGGCTTGCCACCTTTCTTGGAAGAAAATACCGGCCACACTCATTAACATAAATTTAAATAAATAATTTAACAGCATAACTCAAAATCTAAAGCTGATTGTCTCATTTGTTTATAACTAGTATTTATCACTTTGACAGGGGCTTTCTTTCAATAGAATAGAAATTCTTTATTTTCTACATTGACATAAACCTTAAAGGGACACTGAACCCAAATTTTTTTCTTTCGTGATTCAGATAGAGCATAAAATTTTAAGCAACTTTCTAATTTACTCCTATTATCAAATTTTCTTCATTCTCTTGCTATCTTTATTTGAAATGCAAGAATGTAAGTTTAAATGCCGGCCCATTTTTGGTGAACAACCTGGGTTGTTCTTGCTGATTGGTGGAAAAATGTATCCACCAATAAAAAAGTGCTGTCTGGAGCCCTGAACGAAAAAAAAGCTTAGATGCCTTCTTTTTCAAATAAAGATAGCAAGAGAACAAAGAAAAATTGATAATAGGAGTAAATTAGAAAGTTGCTTAAAATTGCATGCTCTATCTGAATCACAAAAGAAAAAAGTGTCCCTTTAAAAATACTGGCCGTGTCGGTAAAATACCAGCTGGGTGGCAACCCTAGGTCTGTTGGAAGCAGGGTAGATTTGATTTAAATCAAATTGATTTAAATCACAATTTAAATCACTAGTCAGTAAAGGTTTCATTTTTAGAATAACTTTTCAAATGATTTTTCCAGTTATATCAGAAAATTACTGATTTATATACCATTAAAGGGACAGTATACACCAAATTTCATATAACTGCATGTAATAGACACTATTATAAATAAGAATATGCATAGATACTGATCTAAAAATACAGTATAAGACCTTTTAAAAACATATATAGAATCTTGGAATTTACCACTGTTGATGAGGTTAGGCTGGGACACCCAGTGAAAGGGGCTTAGAAAGCAGGAAGCGCAGACCCCCCCCCCCCCCCCCCCCCCCTTTACACAAACAGGAGCAAGCTGGGTTCTGTAGACATCAGTATACATCGAAGACTTTGGGGCTTGGTTCTGAAAATCAGCACAATTTAAAAATAAGCAAAATGATACATTGTTACAAAAACACCCCCTGATGGGCTATATAAATGGATCATCTACAAAACATTTATGCAAAGAAAAATCTAATGTACAATGTCCCCTTAAAAAATCCATAGATAAATTGTGGAAATTATTGGGAGGTGAACTATCTCCATTTTAATAGGTTTATTTTTAATCAACTTTTCAGCTGCACTTTATTAAAAGGAGAAAAATAATGATAAACTTAATAATAACAATTTAAATAGCTTTATTTATCTAAAACAATAGCTTTATATTTCATTTTTAATGCTTGCCCCTCCCTCCTCACACTTAGGTCCTTGTGCAGATCCATTCCACTGCAAACAACCTTCTATTCGTTGAGTTTCTTGAAACCTAGTATGGGTTGATTCTGTGTACATAGATTTGCAGGGGAGCAATGGCATTAAAGGGATAGTAAAGTCAAAATTAATCTTTAATGATTCAGAAAGAGCATGCAATGTTAAACAACTTTCTTATTTACTCCTCTTGTCTAATTTGCTTCATTCTCTTGGTATCCATTGTTGATAGGTTCAGCAGCAATGTACTGTGAACTAGTTACTTATCATTGGCTCACCCAATGTGTTCACCTAGCTCCCAGTAGATCATTGCTCTCCTTCAACAAACGATACCAAAAGAACAAAGCACATTTGATAAAATAATGAAATCTGAAAATTGTATGCTCTATCTATCTGAATCATGAAAGAAAAATGTTGTGTTTATGTCCCTTTAAGATCCATTTCTCAACTCTGTATGTTTATTTTAGAACATTTTTGCAGTGAAAAAGATCCATGTTATTTCTGCAGACACTATGGGGTAGATTTATCAAATGTCGGGCGGATATGATCCGCATACGCTGTCGGCATTTATCATTGCACAAGCACTTCTGGTGGAATGCTTGTGCAATGCTGCCCCCTGAACATTCTCGGCCAATCGGCTGCTAGCAGGGGCTGTCAATCATCCTGATTGTATCTGATTGGAAAATTGCAGTCCGCCACCTCAGAGGTGGTGGGTGAGTTAAAGGGACATTCCGGCCAAAATTGGAACATTTTTGTAATATACATGTATTAGCAAAAATGCTTCTAATAAAAGCTATAGCTGTTTGAAAAGTGTATCTAAGTATGCACCGTGCACCAGCATTTAAACATCACTTGTTCAGAGACCATGATACAAGCCCCACTGGTGCTCAGAGCACCAGTGGGGTTTTTATCTAAGTATGCACCGTGCACCAGCATTTAAACATCACTTGTTCAGAGAGCATGATACAAGCCCCACTGGTGCTCTGAGCAGCTGCAGTACTAAGAATGTGCGTACACTAAGAATATCTAGCTATGCTTCACATGCACGTGCAGAGAAAAATGTTAACAGTGATAATTTTTACTAGAAGCATTTTTGCCAATAAATGTGTATTGCAAATATGTTTCTGAAACTTCGGGTAGTAGATTGCAGAATCCGCTGTTTGATAAATCTACCCCAAATTCACAGTTGTGAGAACTAGAAAAACAAGAATATGTAAAAATATCTTCTAGACAGAAAAAATGCCCAAAATAATATTACAGAAACCTCTGGAAGCGCACATGACATTGTGAATGGATTAATGGAATTAATTTACCAAAACATTAAAGATAAAAGCCATGAATATACAGCCTCACGCTATATAATTAAAAACAAATTCTTACTTCAGGATAAATAACCTTTGGATTATAATGTACCTTAAATAGAAACTATATTTAGATAGATTTGTCATCAAAAAAGCATTTAATTTAAAAAAAAATCCTATATAAATAAAAAATGCATATTTAAATAAAAACATTTTGTTTATTTTTTAAAATCATTCACCTAGATTACGAGTTTTGAGCGCTATAGGGAAAGTAAAGAACGCAACAAAAGTGGTGTTATTTAACCCCCTATAGCGCTGCCATTACAAGTTAAAAAAAACCCGGCTTGCACGGGCGATATGGAGATTTTGAGCTCCATGCCGCACCAAAATACAAGCAGTGTTTTGACGTGCTCGTGCACACTTTCCCCATAGATGTCAATGGGGAGAGCTGGCAAAATAAAAAGTCTATCACCTGCGATCGCGGAAACAAAAGCTCCGTAACGCAGCCCCATTGATGTCTATGGGGAAAAAAAAATTATGTTTAAACCTAACACCCTAACATAAACCCTACGTCTAAACACCCCTAATCTGCTGCCCCTGACATCGCCGACGTCTGCCTACAGTTATTAACCCCTAATCTGCCACATAAATAAAATTATTAACCCCTAATCTGCCACTCCCGATATCGCCGCCACTATACTACATTTATTAACCCCTATTCCGCCGCACCCCAACATTGCCCACACTATACTGAAGTTATTAACCCCTATTCCGCTGCTACCCAACATCGCCACAACTAAATAAAGTTATTAACTCCTAAACCTCTGGCCTCCCACATCACTAACACTAAATAAACCTATTAACCCCTAAACGCCAACCCCCCACATCAAAATAAACTAAATTAAACTAGTAACCCCTAAACCTAACGCCCCCTAGCTTTATATTAAATTTACATTTTCCCTATCTTAAATTAAATTAAAACTTACCTGTCAAATTAAAAAAACTAAGCTTAAACTAACAATTAAACTAATATACTTATTAAACTAAAATTAAACTAACTACTGTTGAAGAAAAAATTAACACGAGACAGCAGTTCCAAATTAATAAGGTTATAATTGTACAATTAAACAAAATTACAACAAAATGACAACAGGTCACTTTACAGTAATACAGAGTGTGGCGCGCAGCCTCAGATAAGAACAGTGTCTTCTTTTATAGCCCATGTGTTGTGCCTCCAACTAAGAATCTTCACATGTAAACACCTTGTGGTCTTCTTATCTTGTCCATACAGACTTTGGGTGTTGTTCCTATAGCTGAAAAGACTTACTTTGCATACACAGCAGAAAAGAGCTGAACTGACAAGAAAAGAATGTAACTGTTTAAAAACGTCACGTCAGCCCATTATAACACATGAGAAATATATACAGAATTAAAAATATTTTTCCCTAACATTTCTCACCCTTTTGATAATTTTATTATCACGTGTATTTATCTATTACCTTTCATTTATTATCACGCCATTATTACTTTGTGTCTCTCATTTGACTAACAGCCTTCCTACCTGGAAATGACCCCTTAGACAGACTGTATATCACTGAGTATACAGATAAGCTGCATAGACAGTGGAATTCTGAGCCTCCATTCCAGATCTGCCTACATAGTTATCATTTCCTCTAAGCATTCACACATCTTTATTGGTAACACGCAAACACAAAATATGCAATCTCTATCTAATCAGATAACAACAGCAGCCAGAACTGAATCCGGTCACAGGCCTAGGTCCAAATCCTGTAGTAGGCCCAAAGCTGATGAGGTGCAATTGTGGGACCCCCTCGCAGAGATGAGATCTTCCACCTGTCTCCTAAAATGACTGGAGGGTCTGCAGGGGAGGCAGGTAGCTGAGCTAGGTTATCAGACGGTCATCTCTATAGCTGTTGTATCATCACCCTAAACAATCGGTATCTTCATCTTTTGCTGCAACGAGAAACACAAATCATTAACAATTTCCAAACAATTAGACATATTAGAATTACTCCTATCACTACCACTATGGGTTTTAAAAGATTTGTAAGCATATTGTTAAACCAGGTTCCAATGGATCCCATCCTTCCTTAGCTATATCTCTAGATCTTTGTTGTAACTCTTTTACTTTATTCATGTGTGCTTCTATGGGGTCATGGGAATCCTCCACCCAGGTACAACAATAATCTTACATGTCCCCCCTTCAATGGCAAGTAGGTAAGCAAGAGCCATCCTATTCTGCAGAGCCACTTTTCTAACTTGGGCTAACTCTTCATTGAGGACATGTATAGAACTTGTAGTCTCATTAATAATCCCATCCATAATACTAGCATATTTGTTAATTCTATTGGCTAGCTCAATTCCCCAACCTGTCCAGGCAGGAAACCACATCCAGGCTTTATCTGCAGATGAGAATAATTCTCGCTTATACCTTGTTTAAGGACCATTGGAATACTCAACATCTTTTCTAGCCATAGTTGAAACCATCTCATATTGTTATATAACTGAGTTTGACAGCTCCATTCATCATTGTCTGTCTGTTCAAGACAGGCACACCTAGGGGTACACAAAGCTTTAACGTTGGACAAAAACACAAACTGTTACAATCAGCAGTTACTGTATCACATTTAAATCATTCATTGATATTGGTACACCTATTAAAGGGATTTCTTTATGATTGGCCAGAACATGAGAGCATATCCAACAGTCTGTGGCATTCAGTTGCTTTGCGGTTTGTTGGTGTAAAAGCCAGATGGAATTTGTCCGTTTGTCACCCTTCACTGGTGTATAGAGGTAAAAAAAACACAAAGCAAAGGACAAAGAAAAAAACAGGACAGTATATGCATTTTGGCAGTTAGTTAACCCTCTTTGTCCCCAGTGGTCTCAATCTTTTGACACAGGTTTTTATCACCGGCCTGGAAGTTCACTTTCTTACAGTGAGAGGCGTGTATCCAGTTTGGTTTCCATTCTACTTTGACTGAGGTGGGTGTTGTCAGTAACACCTGGTATGGGCCGTCAAACCGGGGCTCTAAGTGTCTCCTCACGTATCTTCTTATCACCACCCAGTCTCCAGGGTGCAGGTGGTGAGTTCCAGTTATTTGTTCTGGATCTGGTAATGAAGAGAAAACTTTTCCATACAAATTAGTCAGTTGCTCATGCAGCTGAACAACATAATCAGTTAAAGAAGCATACTACCCATGTAATTCTTGTGGAAAGAAAAGTCCTGTTAGTGGTGGCCTACCAAACAAAATTTAAAATGGCGGAAGGCCATGCTTCCCCTTTGGGGTGTGTCTTACTGCAAAGAGGGCTAAAGGTAAGGCTTGTACCCAAGTAAGTTTTGTCTGCTCGCAGATTTTAACTATTTTATTTTTTAAAACACCATTGGCTCTCTCTCTACTTTCCCAGATGATTAATCTGCAACCCTTTCATCATTTCTGCAAACACTTGCCCAGTAAAATGAGTCCCTCAATCAGATTCTACTGTTTCAGGTAAACCATATCTGCACACAATTTCAGTTATCAGTTTTTTTGCTGTTACACCTGCTGTTGCTTTGGCAACCAGCCAGGCCTCCACCCAAGAGGAAAACATGTCTACACACACCAAAACATACTCATACACACCACATTTGGGCAGCTGAATATAGTCTATTTGCAGTCTTTGGAATGGGTAGTCAGGTTTTACAAGGGGTTTCATCTCCACCTTTGTCAATTTACCTGGATTGTATTTAGCACAAATCAAGCATTTCTTGCACCATTCAGTTGCAAATTGTGAGAAACCTGGTGCAAACCAAAATTTATTAACACTTGCAATCATTCCCCCTTTGGAAACATGGGAAGTGAGAAGAGATAAACTGGCTAAAACAGGATATAGCACTGTAGGTGCACATAATCTACCATCCCCATGTTTCCAAACCTCAATTTTTGTAATTTAGTGTTTGTTATTGTTTTGTAATTAGATAGTTTGTAATTTTTACAGTAGTGTTAGGATTTTTTTAATTTGTAGTTTAGTTTTATTTAATTGGCAGTTAGTTTAATTTTAGTTTAATAATTATATTAGTTTAATTGTTAGTTTAAACTTAGTTTTTTTTAATTTGACAGGTTTTAATTTAATTTAAGATAGGGAAATTTGAATTTTTAATATAAAGTTAGGGGGCATTAGGTTTAGTGGTTACTAGTTTAATTTAGTTTATTGCGATGTGGGGGGCTTTCAGTTTAGTGGTTAATAGTTTAATAATTAAATTTAGTTGTGGGGGGCTTTCGGTTTAGGGGTTAATAGGTTTAATATAGTGGCGGCGGTGTAGGGCTCAATAATTTTAGTATAGTGTGGGCGATGTGGGCGGAAGGCAGATTAGGGGTTAATAATATTTCAATAGTATTTGCGATGTGGGAGTGCGGCGGTTTATGGGGTTAATAAGTTTATTATAGTGGTGACGATGTCGGGGATCGGCGAAATAGGGGTTAATCATTTTTTTTAAGTGGCGGCGATGTCGGGAGCGGCAGATTATAAATTTTTTTAAAATAGTGTTTGTGATGCAGGAGGTTTAGGGGTTAATAGGTAGTTTATGGATGTTATTGTACTTTTTAACGCTTTAGTTATGAGTTTTATGTACAGCTTTGTAGTGTAAAACTCATAACTACTGACTTTAAATGGCGTTACGGATCTTGTCATTTTAGGCTGTAACGCTCGCTTTTTTAGCCTCACCACAAAACTGGTAATACCAGCGCTATGGGAATCCCATGAAAAAACGTCATTTTTAGGAGTGCGGTACTGACATTGCGGTACAGGCTAAAAGGCTTGCGGTACAGTTATACCGACAAGACTTGTAATGGCTGTGGTGCTGTTTTAACGCTGAAAAAAAACATATTTTCAGCATTAAAAGACGAACGCACAAACTTGTAATCTTGGTGATTGATTTTTATCTACCATGATTGGAAGGGTTCAAGTGGTCTAGAGTTGTAGCAACAAAGATAGCCGTATACCTCTAGCCAAGCTTGTTTGGATGGGGTGTGTTTGGATTCCCAAAGACGAGCAATTCGTGATTTGGCGCTGTTAAGACCAATTTGTAGGAAATATAACCATAATTTACAAGGGAATTTAGGTAAATCGTTAAGCAGATCGATTTGGAGTTTAACCTAAAATTGTTGCCGAAGATCTTTTGGAAATGACATTCCACGACTTTCCAAAACAGTTGAATAAATGCACATTGCCACATAATATGTAAGAGACTCCCATAATCCCTTTAACATTCACGGTAAGCCCCTGGATAGATAGTGCTCAACCGTAACGGGATGAGGTACCATCGTAGAAGTAACTTATGGTTCAGTTCTAGAATTTGTGGAGTGAAAGAGGACCTATGCGAAATATATATATTTTTTATGCATGTTCCTATCCAGTGTAAGTCAACATTTTCTTGTCAGACTTGCAGCTTAAGTATTAGAAATATGCAACTGATACATAGGTTTCAAAATAAAAATATTTTCAGCATGTTTAAAATCTGTTCTTTCATAAACCTGGTAAAAATATTTTTAGTACAGTTTTGCTTTAACCCCTTAACGACAGTGGACGTCTGTTATTAAGCACCACTAGGGGGCACGAAACGCGTCAGACTTGTTTCTATTTTTGATACAATAAAGAGTGATTTTATTTTGCTACTGATGTGAACCTGTTCCTTTTTCTATTGTGGATTTGAGAAGCAGTGTGGTTCTCTACTTGTTTTTTGGCTAGCACCCAGCCTGTAACGGAACACAAGGCAAATGACTTCATCATCGGGGGGCCTCATATGCCGCGAGCGGTGCCGCGAGCTGGTAGCGGCTAAGGAATGTTTTGTGACGTACAGTAAACTCTGATCTGAGACTTTTCAATAAATTGTATGTATATGATGTAGCTGATCTACATTAATACAACATTTCAATCTATTATGGCCCCTCCCTGAAGCTTGTCAGGTATAATTAGTCACATTATGTCTTTCTTTAGAACTGGAAAAACCTGCAGTGTTCTGAGTTCAATTACCGTTAAGTTAGGATAGAATACAAATGAGTTTAAATGTTTTTTTTGTTTTGTTTTTTTACTACTTAAAATAAAACCATTTTAAATCCTTTACAGAATGTGTTGCAGTGCCCTTTGGCAGTCAAAGAGTTAACTCTGACGCTAACGAAACCACCTCAAGACGCATATTCCATTGCAACTTAAAAATGTGACAAAGAATTACCAAGAAAACATTGTATTGGTTTCAAAACTGAGAAACAATCTCTATAAATTGTTTCTATCTGAATAAAGACCACAATATTAAAAATGTGTCCTGCCTCCCATTTGTAAAACCCCTGGCACTCAAAGGGTTAAATCGCTTGCATAAAGACTCATAATTGTGTTACTTAAAAAGGGACAGTAAACTGCTGAGATCAACTACAATAGATTGGTGACTACTCACCATGTTATTGTATTTTACTGTATAGGGATAGTGTACAGTAAAAACATTTTTCACTAATGTGTTTCCATTGACTTTTTATGCAAGCTGCAGAATATAAAATGTATGAGAAATTGCTTCTTTAGGTTTGTTTTTGTATACAAAATAGATTTGTTTTGTTCTTTAAAACCACAACCCATTAAAATCAGTTAAGCTTGCAGGGAAATCAGATATCCTTATGTTATCACGTTCTGTACACACACACACACACACTTATTTATATTATATCCGTTCGTATACCAAAGACCAATACTTAAAGGGACCTGAAATCCAAATTTTTTCTTTCTTGATTCAGAAAAGGAATATAATTTTAAACAACTCTCCAATTTACATCTATTATCTAATTTGTTTCATTATCTTAGTATAATTTGTTGAAAGGCATGTATAAATAGGATCAGTAGCTGCTGATTGGTGGCTGCACATAGATGCCTTGTGTGATTGGCTCACCCATGTGCATTGTTATTTCTTCAACAAAGGATATCTGAAGAGTGAATCAAATTAAATAATAGTAGCACATTGGAATGTTGTTTAGAATTGTATTCTCTATCTTAATTGTGAAAGAAAATGTTTGGGTTTCATGTCCCTTTAAGAGAGAACAAATACAAATTAACATTGTATTACTTATCTCTCTTTACCCCCACTGGGAGTGTAACTTCTTCTGCTGGCTATGTTTACAAAGCTTTTCTATAGCTAACTGTTAAAATGGACCACTAATTAAATATATAATAATAAGACAATGCAAAAGTACTTTGTTTGAGTGTCATAGAGTAGTAGATTTCTTTTTAACACATTTTAAAGTTAGTTCTATTTTCTCTCCCTCCGGATCATGTGACAGTCATCAGCCAATCACAAAATGCTTTTATGTATATTCTGTGAATCTTGCACATAACCAGTAGGTATTATTGCCTGAGAAATTGTGCATATGAAAAGACTGTGCACATTTATATAAAAGAAGTGAATTAGAAAGTTGTTTAAAATTGCGTGCTCTATCTGAATCATTAAACTTTAATTTTGACTTGAGTGTCCGTTTAAAGGGACAGTCTAGGCCAAAATAAAACTTTCATGATTCAGATAGAGCATGTAATTTTAAACAATTTTCCATTTTACTTTTATCACCAATTTTGCTTTGTTCTCTTGGTATTCTTAGTTGAAACCTAGGAGGTTCATATGCTAATTTCTTAGATCTTGAAGCCCACCTCTTTCAGATTGCATTTTAACAGTTTGTCACCACTAGAGGGTGTTAGTTCATGTATTTTATATAGATAACACTGTGCTCGTGCACGAGAAGTTATCTGGGAGCAGGCACTGATTGGCTAGACTGCAAGTCTGTCAAAAGAACTGAAAAAAGGGGCAGTTTGCAGAGGCTTAGATACAAGATAATCACAGAGGTTAAAAGTATATTATTATAAATGTGTTAGTTATGCAAAACTGGGAAATGGGTAATAAAGGGATTATCTATCTTTTAAAACAATAAAAATTCTGGTGTAGACTGTCCCTTTAAGTATAGAAAGTATAGAAACTTTCAGTAATGGTCGGGATACCACAGGGAAAAATTTAAAAAGATGATATCAAGTTAGAGGAGCTATTGTGAACAAATTAAATGGATACTAAGCCCAAATGATTTATTTAATGATTCAGATAGAGCATGCAATTTTAAGCAACTTTCTATTTTACTCCTATTATCAAATTGTCTTAGTTCTTTTCCTATCTTTATTTGAAAAGCAGGAATGCAAACCTTGGGAGTCGGACCATTCTTGGTTCAGACCTGGGTTGTGCTTGTTGATTGGAGGCTAAATGTACCTACATTCAATTACTGCTCCTGTTTTCATCAATCATTGCTGACAAACAAATGGCATTGCTTGCAATATGAGCAGGAGCAGTGTTTGAATGAATGTGCTGGGTGCATATACTCAATGCGCTCCACACTGTTAAAGTTATACTTGAAACTTTTATACATTTGCTTTATTTGGAGAAGACAATTTGGGCTTAAGTCTGCAGAAAATAAGCCTGGTCAGCACCATAATGTTAGTTTAAAGTACTACATTGTTTTGCAGTGGTTATCAGTTAAAGCTAATTAGGGGTAGCTATGTAGCCAGGTTGGCCTTGAGAAATCAGAAGGGTACATTGCCAGTTCTGAGAATAAGAACATTTACAATATTCAGAGCTAGATTACATGAAAATTGGACAAAATAAATAATGAAAATATATTGCAAAGTTATTTTATTACACATAACTAAAGGTTTTATAGAAAAATCTCAAGGTTTTTCCTTTCCCGTTAAAATGGTAATGAGTTCATGCGCATTTCAATCTTGAGTGTTACGTCACCATAATATTTGTAATATATTGCGTCATATCTGCTGTGGTAGCTAAGTAGTTAATTCTGCAAGCTTCTGATACTTTCACTAAACATGGAGTGTGGCCAATCCCTTGTTTGTTTTTCTCAAGTTTAATCACTGTCCTACGCCTAAGATCAGGGTTGGAAAACATAACAAATCTCTTAATACAGCCAAAAAAATAGAATGTGTGTGGGAGGGGCATGTTCTCCCTGTCTTGGGAATTTTAAAGTTGTATAAAACAGTCTGTTTCATTATTTGAATAAAAAAGCAGTGGGTTATACTTAGTATAAATCATTACAATGTGTATTATTCATCATTTTAAAGCATTTTACCTTTTATTTCTTTTTTTATAACTTAATTTCTGGAGGGTTCGTTAAAGGGACAGTAAACACACACAAAAAACAGGCTTGCTTTAGTGTAATCCTTGCCCACTGATTACACCGTACTATGTTCTCTAAAAGGTCATTCTTTTTTGTTTTTCATGTAGCCAAAATCGAGTATGTTTGCCAGCACTGGCCGTTCTAAAATGGCAGCCGAACTCCTCCTACCAAATACGTCACCGTGTCCCAAGGTGTGGTGAACAGTCGCTCCCGTGCTTGAGGGTACTGAATTAGCGCATGCGCAGTACAAACTGGTGATTAAACCAGAAGAGCAGGGAACATTTTAAACCAACGGTTTAAAGGGACATGAAACCCAAACATTTTCTTTCATGATTCAGATAGAGAATACAATTTTAAACAACTTTCTAGTTTACTTCTATTATCTAATTTGCTTCATTCTCTTGTTATCCTTTGTTGAAGATGTGCAGCTACCAATCAGCAGCTCGTGACCCTACCTGAGTATCCTATTCAACAAATTATATCTAGAGAAAAAAAAATAGTAAATTGGAAAGTTGTTTAAAATCACCTACTTTAATTTGAGTCCTGTCACTTTAAAGTATACTTCCTATATATTGGAAAGTCAGAGTGGTGAGTGTAAGCACCTTATATTGCTCATCGAGCGGTAGCAGCAGGTATATTTTTTACCAATCTCAATCTTCTAACAACTCAGGCAAATATTGAAGGTTCCAGTATTTCTATTGGCCGATTTATCATGGCTCGAATGGGGCCAAATACCCCTGTTTCCGCACAAGCCTTTAGGCTTGCCGGAAACAGGAGTTAAGAAGCAGTGGTCTCTGAGGCGGCGGACATCAATCTGTTCGATCTCATACGATCGGGTTGATTGACACCCCCTGCTAGCGGATGATTGGCCGCGAATCTGCAGGGGGCGGCATTGCACAATCAGTTCACCAGAACTGCTTGTGCAATGTTAAATGCCGGCAGCGTATGCTGTCGGCATTCAGCAGTGTCTTTCGGACATGATACGCGACAGCGTATTATGTCCACCAAACATTGATTAATCGGCCCCCAAGTATCTAAAGTTGTGTGCGTTTATTGTCACTTGTTTGAATATTTGATAAGGGATAAAACCATTCCTTACTCTCATTGCCTGAGTTGTAACAGTCTGTAAAATTCTGTGATAATTTTTCAATCCTTTGCTGACCTGACAGTTAACTGCATCAGTAAACCAAACTGATGACTGTCGTAGCCTCTGCCAATATATCTTAGCACGAATAACGTATATGTGATGCCAGCGCACATGGTGTCTTTGTTCCATGAACAGGCTACTATGGAGAATATACAGCTATGGAAAAAATTAAGAGACCACTGCAAAATTATAATTTTCTCTGGTTTTACTATCTATAGTTATGTTTTTCAGTAAAATAAACCTTTTTGTTTTATTTATTCAAATTTTAAACAAAGATATTGTCATTTAGAACATATCATTGCAGAAAATGACAACTGGTAAAAATAACAAAAAAAGATGCAGTGTTTTCAGACCTTGAATAATTAAAAGAAAACAAGTTTATATTCATTATTAAACACAATACTTATGTTTTAACTCAGGAAGAGTTCAGAAATCAATATTTGGTGTAATGACCCTGATTTTCAATCACAGCTTTCATGCGTCTTGGCTGCTCTAGTCTCCACCTGTCTTTCACACTTAAAGGGACACTGAACACAATTTTTTTCTTTTGTGATTCAGATAGAGCATGAAATTTTAAGCAACTTTCTAATTTACTCCTATTACTATTTTTTTTCATTCTCTTGGTATCTTTATTTGAAATGCAAGAATGTAAGTTTAGATTCCGGCCCATTTTTGGTGAACAACCTGGGTTGTCCTTGCTGATTGGTGGATAAATTGCATCCACCAATAAAAAAGTGCTATCCAGAGTCCTGAACGAAAATAAAGCTTAGATGCCTTCTTTTTCAAATAAAGATAGCAAGAGAACGAAGAAAAATTGATAATAGGAGTAAATTAGAAAGTTGCTTAAAATTGCATGCTCTGTCTGAATCATGAAAGAAAACATTTGGGTTCAGTGTCCCTTTAAGTTAAGTGACTTTATGCCACTCCTGGTGCAAACATTCAAGCAGCTCGGCTTTCTTTGACGGCTTGTGACCTCCATCTTCCTCTTGATCACATTCTAGAAGTTTTCAATGGGGTTAAGGTCTGGAGATTGGGCTGCCATGACAGGGTCTTAATCTGGTGGTTCTCCACCCTCACCTTGATTGACCTGGGTGTGTGGCATAGAGCATTGTCCTGCTGGAAAACGCAATCCTCAGAGTTGGGGAATATTGTCTCAGCAGAAGAAAGCAAGTATTCTTACAGGATAACCTTGTACGTGACAGGATAACCTTGTACGTGACAGGCGGAAGTTCCGGTATCAACACCATTTATAGCCCCACACGAGCACCGCCTTGCCACCTTTGATAAAGCCTGGAGGGGCGAAATGCGTCAAGGGGTTCTAGGGCATATGGAGATTAGTATACTGGGCACAATAGTTTGCCTTATCACGCTACCATAAGCTAAACTATAACAATTTTTGGTAGAGGTTAATAACAGAATCAGTATATTGGGCACAATAGTTTGCCTTATCACGCTACCATAAGCTAAACTATAACAATTTTTGGTAGCCGCACTCAGTGGCTTTTTATAGAGGTTAATAACAGAATCAGTATATTGGGCACAATAGTTTGCTTTATCACGCTACCAGAAATTAAACTATAATAATTTATGTGAACTGCACTTTGCGGCTCTTTCAGCGGTTCATAATAGAGACCGGTGGTTTATATATTCACACCCGGTTGAGTGCAAGTTACTTTCTGATATTCAATATTACCGTAATAGTTTATTAATGTACAGAATTCATGCTGTTTATAGCATCACTGGTTATAAATACCAGTTAGCACCATAAATATATATGCAGTGCTGGATATAACAGTGCAAGCCGGCATTTTATATTAAAATATATATGATTTGAACTACTTGATGTAATAACAAGGGTCAGGAGACTCATATTCGCATACGTTGTACTTTGCACTAATGTTCAAAGTCGAGTGTCATCTTTCAGCAAGTACAATTAAAGAAAGAGAATTTTTACTACAAGTGCTCATGCATAACACAACTTACCTTCTGACCTATTATATATTTTGTACATACGGTTTGCATATTCATTCAACATCTGTAATTATTCCAAATTTAAATTGACAGTCAACATCAAAATTGTTATTGTTTAAAAGATAGATAACGCCTTTAATACCCTTTCCCAGCTTTGCACAACTAACATTGTTATATTATTATACTTTATTACATTTAAACCTCTATTTGTGCCTGTTTCTAAGCTTCTACAGACAGCCTATTTTTTATTAGCTTTTCACAACAGGATAGTGCCAGTTCATGTGAGCCATATAGATATCATTGTGATCACGCCCGTGGGTTGTGCAGAACACAGCACTAATTGGCTAAAATGCAAGTCAATAGATAATAAATAAAAACTCATGATCAGGGGGCTGTAATAAAAGGCTTAGATACAAGATAATCACAGAGGTAAGAAGTATATTAATATAACTGTGTTGGTTGTGCAAAACTGGGGAATGGGTAATAAAGGGATTATCTATCTTTTTAAACAAGAACATTTTTTTGAGTTCACTGTCCCTTTAATGCAAAGCATAACTCCCAACACAAAATAATTAATATAGTAATACAATTACTAGTACAAAGATATGTAAATATTAGTTGGGGGACTGCCTTTCATAGTGACATTGTTTATCAACTAATTGTGTTACTTATTTCTGGTAAATCCGGAATTTCTTGACAATAGAGCAGACTGACGAGTTATTTATTATGGATCAACCTGGGGCAAAGATAGACAGGGCAGAGAACTCAAGGGAACTGCTGATTTTTTTACTACTTTTCTGCCTTTGTAGTCTGGGCATAGAGTGCTAAAGATGCATTCTTTAGTGGCAATCTCCACCTTTTTTGCACATTGTAAAGTTATAACCTCTTATCACATGCTTTTTTATTAGCTTTTCACAACAAGAGACTGCTAATTCATATGGGTCATATAGATAAAATTGTGCTCTCTCCCATGGCTTGTGAATGACACTGCACTAATTGGCTCAATAGACAATAAATAAAATGTCATGTGATCAGGGGGCAGTCTGCAGAGGCTTAGATACAAGGTAATCACAGAGGTAAAAAGTGTATTTATATAACAGTGTTGGTTGTGCAAAACGAGGGAATGGGTAATATAAAGGGATTATCTATCTTTTTAAACAATAACAATTTTAGAGTAGACTGCCCCTTTAAAGGGACATGAAACTCTAAATTTTTCTTTTGTGATTCAGACAGAGCATTCCATTTTAACCCTTTAAAAACAGTCAACAAACCCTGTAAGTCGACTGTGTTTTCCTTTGAAGGAGTTAAAGGGACATAAAACCCATATATTTTCTTTCATGATTTAGATAGAACATACAATTTTATAGAACTTTCTAATTTACTTCTATTGTCATATTTTCTTTGTTTTCTTGTTATCCTTTGTTGAAAAGCAGGAAAGTAAGTTCAGGAATGTGCACGTGCATGTGTCTGTGCACTATATGGCAGCAGTTTTGCAACAATGTTATACATTAGCAGGAGCACTAGATGGCAGCACTGTTTCTTATCATGTAGAGCTTCAGGCACGTGCACGCTACCTACCAAGGTATCCCTTCAACACAGAATAACATGAGAATGAAATAAATTTGATAATTGAAGTAAATTGGAAAGTTTTTAAACATTGTTTTCTCTATCTGAATCATGAAAAACAATTTTTGGGTTTAATGTCCCTTTAAATGGCGTGTCTCTTGCTAACAGTGGCAAGACTGCACTAGGCCTGTGCCTCCAGGATTGGAGCGTATCAACAAGACCCACACTATCACAAGGCCAAAAATGTGTGTTAAAGGGACAGTCAACCCAAAATTTCAAATAGGTAATTCCTATAAACTGGTTGTCAAACCTGTCCTCAGACCTCCCTAAAAGGCCACATTTCTTCTGTTATGTGTGATCAGTCCACGGGTCATCATTACTTCTGGGATATAACTCCTCCCCAACAGGAAATGCAAGAGGATTCACCCAGCAGAGCTGCATATAGCTCCTCCCCTCTACGTCAGTCCCAGTCATTCTCTTGCACCCAACGACTAGATAGGATGTGTGAGAGGACTATGGTGATTATACTTAGTTTTTATGACTTCAATCAAAAGTTTGTTATTTTAAAATAACACCGGAGCGTGTTATTACTTCTCTGGCAGAGTTTGAGGAAGAATCTGTCAGAGTTTTTTACTATGATTTTAACCGGAGTAGTTAAGATCATATTGCTGTTCTCGGCCATCTGAGGGAGGTAAAGGCTTCAGATCAGGGGACAGCGGGCAGAGGAATCTGCATTGAGGTATGTAGCAGTTTTTATTTTCTGAATGGAATTGATGAGAAAATCCTGCCATACCGTTAAAATGACATGTATGTATACACTTCAGTATTCTGGGGATGGTATTTCACCGGAACTACTCTGTTAAAGGTCACTAATCCTTTTTAATAACTATTTATCATGTTAAACGTTTTTGCTGGAATGTAGAATCGTTTACATTGCTGAGGTACTGTGTGAATAAATATTTGGGCATTATTTTCCACTTGGCAGTTTTTTGGCTTTATTTGTGACAGTTTCGTTTCTCTTCACTGCTGTGTGGGAGAGGGAGGGGCCGTTTTGGCGCTCTTTGCTACGCATCAAAAAATACCAGTCAGTTACTTTTATTTTTCCTGCATGATCCGGTTCATCTCTGATAGATCTCAGGGGTCTTCAAACTTCTTTGAAGGGAGGTAAATTCTCTCAGCAGAGCTGTGAGAATTCTTATAGTGACTGTGAATAAAAACGTTGCTTTGTATTTTTTATGTCAAATTTAATTATTGTTATTTTACTAATGGGAACAAACCTTTGCTAAAAGTTTTGTTGTTTTAAAGTTTGATGCTATAACTGTTTTTCAGTTCACTATTTCAACTGTCATTTAATCGTTAGTACCTCTTTGAGGCACAGTACGTTTTTTGCTAAAAAAGATTATAACCAAGTTGTAAGTTTTTTGCTAGTGTGTTAAACATGTCTGACTCAGAGGAAGATATCTGTGTCATTTGTTCCAATGCCAAGGTGGAGCCCAATAGAAATTTATGTACTAACTGTATTGATGCTACTTTAAATAAAAGTCAATCTGTACAATGTGAACAAATTTCACCAAACAGCGAGGGGAGAGTTATGCCGACTAACTCGCCTCACGCGGCAGTACCTGCATCTCCCGCCCGGGAGGTGCGTGATATTTTGGCGCCTAGTACATCTGGGCGGCCATTACAGATAACATTACAAGATATGGCTACTGTTATGACTGAAGTTTTGTCTAAATTACCAGAACTAAGAGGCAAGCGTGATCACTCTGGGGTGAGAACAGAGTGCGCTGACAATGCTAGGGCCATGTCTGATACTGCGTCACAGCTCGCAGAGCATGAGGACGGAGAGCTTCATTCTGTGGGTGACGGTTCTGATCCAAACAGATTGGACTCAGATATTTCAAATTTTAAATTTAAATTGGAGAACCTCCGTGTATTACTAGGGGAGGTCTTAGCAGCTCTCAACGATTGTAACACCGTTGCAATACCAGAGAAACTGTGTAGGTTGGATAAATACTTTGCGGTACCGGCGAGTACTGACGTTTTTCCTATACCTAAGAGACTAACTGAAATTGTTACTAAGGAGTGGGATAGACCCGGTGTGCCGTTCTCACCCCCTCCAATATTTAGAAAGATGTTTCCAATAGACGCCACCACTCGGGACTTATGGCAAACGGTCCCCAAGGTGGAGGGAGCAGTTTCTACTTTAGCTAAGCGTACCACTATCCCGGTGGAGGATAGCTGTGCTTTCTCAGATCCAATGGATAAAAAATTAGAGGGTTACCTTAAGAAAATGTTTGTTCAACAAGGTTTTATATTACAACCCCTTGCATGTATCGCGCCGATTACGGCTGCGGCAGCATTTTGGATTGAGTCGCTTGAAGAGAACCTTAGTTCATCTACGCTAGACGACATTACGGACAGGCTTAGAGTCCTTAAACTAGCTAATTCCTTCATTTCGGAGGCCGTAGTACATTTAACCAAACTTACGGCTAAGAACTCAGGATTCGCCATACAGGCACGTAGGGCGCTGTGGCTAAAATCCTGGTCAGCTGATGTTACTTCTAAGTCCAAATTACTTAATATACCTTTCAAGGGGCAGTCTTTATTTGGGCCCGGTTTGAAAGAGATTATCGCTGACATTACAGGAGGTAAGGGCCACGCCCTACCTCAAGACAAAGCCAAAGCTAAGGCTAGACAGTCTAATTTTCGTCCCTTTCGGAACTTTAAAACAGGAGCAGCATCAACCTCCACTGCACCAAAACAGGAAGGAGCTGTTGCTCGTTACAGGCAAGGCTGGAAGCCTAACCAGTCCTGGAACAAGAGCAAGCAGGCCAGGAAACCTGCTGCTGCCCCAAAGACAGCATGAACCGAGAGCCCCCGATCCGGGACCGGATCTAGTGGGGGGCAGACTCTCTCTCTTCGCCCAGGCCTGGGCAAGAGATGTTCAGGATCCCTGGGCTCTAGAGATCATATCGCAGGGATACCTTCTAGACTTCAAATTATCTCCCCCAAGAGGGAGATTTCATCTGTCAAGGTTGTCAACAAACCAGATAAAGAAAGAAGCGTTTCTACGCTGCGTACAAGATCTGTTATTAATGGGAGTGATCCATCCGGTTCCGCGGTCGGAACAAGGACAAGGGTTCTACTCAAACCTGTTTGTGGTTCCCAAAAAAGAGGGAACTTTCAGGCCAATCTTAGATTTAAAGACTCTAAACAAATTCCTAAGAGTTCCATCGTTCAAAATGGAAACTATTCGGACAATCTTACCCATGATCCAAGAGGGTCAGTACATGACCACAGTGGATTTAAAGGATGCTTACCTTCACATACCGATCCACAAAGATCATCACCGGTATCTAAGGTTTGCCTTCTTAGACAGGCACTACCAGTTTGTAGCTCTTCCATTCGGATTGGCTACGGCTCCAAGAATCTTCACAAAGGTTCTGGGTGCCCTTCTAGCGGTACTAAGACCGCGAGGGATTTCGGTAGCTCCGTACCTAGACGACATTCTAATTCAAGCTTCAAGCTTTCAAACTGCCAGGTCTCATACAGAGTTAGTTCTGGCATTTCTAAGGTCGCATGGATGGAAAGTGAACGAAAAGAAGAGTTCTCTCTTTCCTCTCACAAGAGTTCCATTCTTGGGGACTCTTATAGATTCTGTAGAAATGAAGATTTACCTGACAGAAGACAGGTTAACAAAGCTTCAAAATGCATGCCGCGTCCTGCATTCCATTCAACACCCGTCAGTAGCTCAATGCATGGAGGTGATCGGCTTAATGGTAGCGGCAATGGACATAGTACCTTTTGCACGCCTACACCTCAGACCGCTGCAATTATGCATGCTAAGTCAGTGGAATGGGGATTACTCAGATTTGTCCCCTACTCTGAATCTGAATCAAGAGACCAGAAATTCTCTTCTATGGTGGCTTTATCGGCCACACCTGTCCAGGGGGATGCCATTCAGCAGGCCAGACTGGACAATTGTAACAACAGACGCCAGCCTACTAGGTTGGGGCGCTGTCTGGAATTCTCTGAAGGCTCAGGTACTATGGAATCAGGAGGAGAGTCTCCTTCCAATAAACATTCTGGAATTGAGAGCAGTGCTCAATGCCCTTCTGGCTTGGCCCCAGTTAACAACTCGGGGGTTCATCAGGTTTCAGTCGGACAACATCACGACTGTAGCTTACATCAACCATCAGGGAGGGACAAGAAGCTCCCTAGCAATGATGGAAGTATCAAAGATAATTCGCTGGGCAGAGTCTCACTCTTGCCACCTGTCAGCAATCCACATCCCGGGAGTGGAGAACTGGGAGGCGGATTTCTTGAGTCGCCAGACTTTTCATCCGGGGGAGTGGGAACTTCATCCGGAGGTCTTTGCCCAAATACTTCGACGTTGGGGCAAACCAGAGATAGATCTCATGGCGTCTCGCCAGAACGCCAAACTTCCTCGCTACGGGTCCAGATCCAGGGATCCGGGAGCAGTTCTGATAGATGCTTTGACAGCACCTTGGAACTTCAGGATGGCTTATGTGTTTCCACCCTTCCCGCTGCTTCCTCGATTGATTGCCAAAATCAAACAGGAGAGAGCATCAGTAATTCTAATAGCACCTGCATGGCCACGCAGGACTTGGTATGCAGATCTAGTGGACATGTCATCCTGTCCGCCTTGGTCTCTACCTCTAAGACAGGACCTTCTGATACAGGGTCCATTCAAACATCAAAATCTAACTTCTCTGAAGCTGACTGCTTGGAAATTGAACGCTTGATTTTATCAAAACGTGGTTTTTCTGAGTCGGTTATTGATACCCTAATTCAGGCTAGGAAGCCTGTTACCAGAAGGATTTACCATAAAATATGGCGGAAATACCTATACTGGTGCGAATCCAAAGGTTACTCCTGGAGTAAGGTTAGGATCGCTAGGATACTGTCTTTTCTACAAGAAGGTTTAGAAAAGGGTTTATCAGCTAGTTCATTAAAGGGACAGATTTCAGCTCTGTCCATCTTGTTACACAGACGTCTGTCAGAAGATCCAGACGTCCAGTCCTTTTGTCAGGCTTTAGCTAGGATCAAGCCTGTGTTTAAAGCTGTTGCTCCACCATGGAGTTTAAACTTAGTTCTTAACGTTTTACAGGGTGTTCCGTTTGAACCCCTTCATTCCATTGATATAAAAATGTTATCTTGGAAAGTTCTGTTTTTAATGGCTATTTCCTCGGCTCGAAGAGTCTCTGAGTTATCAGCCTTACATTGTGATTCCCCTTATCTGATTTTTCACTCAGACAAGGTAGTTCTGCGTACTAAACCTGGGTTCTTACCTAAGGTAGTCACTAACAGGAACATCAATCAAGAGATTGTTGTCCCATCCTTGTGTCCAAATCCTTCTTCAAAGAAGGAACGTCTTTTACACAATTTGGATGTAGTTCGTGCCCTCAAGTTCTACTTGCAGGCAACTAAAGATTTTCGCCAAACTTCTTCCTTGTTTGTCGTTTACTCTGGACAGAGGAGAGGTCAAAAAGCTTCTGCTACCTCTCTCTCTTTTTGGCTTCGTAGCATAATACGTTTAGCCTATGAGACTGCTGGACAGCAGCCTCCTGAAAGAATTACAGCTCACTCCACTAGAGCTGTGGCTTCCACTTGGGCCTTTAAGAATGAGGCCTCTGTTGAACAGATTTGCAAGGCTGCAACTTGGTCTTCACTTCATACTTTTTCCAAATTTTACAAATTTGACACTTTTGCTTCTTCGGAGGCTATTTTTGGGAGAAAGGTTCTTCAGGCAGTGGTTCCTTCTGTATAATGAGCCTGCCTTTCCCTCCCGTCATCCGTGTACTTTTGCTTTGGTATTGGTATCCCAGAAGTAATGATGACCCGTGGACTGATCACACATAACAGAAGAAAACATAATTTATGCTTACCTGATAAATTCCTTTCTTCTGTTGTGTGATCAGTCCACGGCCCGCCCTGTTTTTAAGGCAGGTAAATATCTTTTAAATTATACTCCAGTCACCACTTCACCCTTGGTTACTCCTTTCTCGTTGATTCTTGGTCGAATGACTGGGACTGACGTAGAGGGGAGGAGCTATATGCAGCTCTGCTGGGTGAATCCTCTTGCATTTCCTGTTGGGGAGGAGTTATATCCCAGAAGTAATGATGACCCGTGGACTGATCACACAACAGAAGAAAGGAATTTATCAGGTAAGCATAAATTATGTTTTTTAGGATAACCTTGGGTGAGAGCAGGTAAAATAATCATGTTTAATAATCAGCTGATTATTTCACCTGTGCTCTAGCTCAGATATCCTCAAAATCTGGCCTGTTAGGGAGGCCGGAGAACAGGTTTAAAAAAACTGCAATTTCTCTGAATTATGTCCATATAAATAAAAACATCAACACTATGTTATAGGTGCAAAGTCTTGCATTTAAAGGGATAGTACATTAAATATTCATGATTGAGTTTACATGAATTTTAAACAACTTTCTTTGTATTCCTATTCTCAAACTTGCTTTGCACTTTTGCTATCCTTTGTTAAAAGACATACCTAGATAGGCTCAGGAGCCGCAATGCACTACTGGGAGTTAGTTGATGATTGGTGACTGCATATTCTTCTTGTCATTGGGTCACCAGATGTGTTCTGCTCACTCTCAGTAGTGCATAGCTGCTGTTAGGATTACTCTTCAACAAAGAAAAAAAGTGTCTAGTGTCACTAATATTGAAGATTTCTCATTAGTCTCTCACATTCCCAAAAATTGCTTTATGGAAATGATTCACTACACAGTGGTGGATTTTAGTAAATAGGCACTTTCAATATCATAGTAGGAGTGGCTATAGAAGCTTTTCTATGGTTACTGAATCTAAGGGAGTGTTCATTTAACAGATCGCCTGTGCAACCAGCCTCTCAGCTTTTGTCACTGCAGGTCACATTTGTCACAAGCAGGAAATAAAAGTTCTGCCGTCCTTATCCCTCTCCTGTGTTTTCTGTTCTGTTAAATATGTAACCAAACCAATTTAGCTCCAGCAGATCAACTCTCAATCTCCGTTCTGGACAGAAACCTTTCCTGTGCAGGTAAAATGTTAGAGCTGAGATTATAGAAGTGTGTGACCTATCTGTAATTTATATAAACAAAATGCTTAGTAACGTATATATTTCTATCAATAGTTGTGCAGTGTGTTTGCCATTGAATTTGCGCAATATCAGGCTTAACTTTAAAAAATAAATTTAACTTCTGTTTCCTTTCCAGCACTTTAAAAAAAAAAATGTCACAGGTTTGCTGTTTAATCACAGCCCGTCCGCCTTGTTCACCTTAAAGGGATACAGTCTACTCCAGAATTGTTATTGTTTATAAAGATAGATAATCCCTTTATTACCCATTCCCAAGTTTTTCATAATCAACACCGTTATATTAATATACTTTTTACCTTTGTGATTACCTTGTATCTAAGCCTCTGCAGACTGTCCCCATATTTTAGTTCTTTTGACAGACTTTCATTTTAGCCAATCAGTGCCCTTTCATAAGTAATTCCACAGGCGTGAGCACAATGTTATCTATATGGCACACATGAACTTATGCCCTCTAGCTGTGAAAAACTGTCAAAATGCCCTGAGATAAGAGGCGGCCTACATAGACTTAGAAATTAGCATGTGAGCCTACCTAGGTTTAGCTTTCAACTAAGAATACCAAGAGAACAAAGCAAATTTGATGATAAAAGTAAATTGGAAAGTTGTTTAAAATTGCATGCCCTATCTGAATCATGAATGTTTAATTTTGACTAGACTGTCCCTTTAATGTAGCGCACTCCCATGCTGGATAAAGCAGCCAACAGTTCTATCCAGCACAGGAGTCCATTACATTGGTGACTGGCAGATCAGTCAATTAATCAGATTAGCGAATCACATCAACTCCGGTGACGTAGAATCAGCTGTCTGACCGCACATTCAACCACTGTGCATGGGCTGCTCCGCATCACCGCATTCCAATCGCTGCACGTCACTGCTTATAATTGAGACATATCTATACGCTGCACTGTAATTCCCCCATCTTCCCAATTTTTTTTTTGCCTCTGCATGGAGGGGGTCAAGGGGGGCTAATCTGAGGAATCTGTCAGAACAACGGTACAGATATTAAGCAATACAGTATACTTATACTGCACAATTATTTAGAGAAATATACATTTATTGTCCCTTGTTTGTGTATAAAATTCTGATTGTCCCACGTTCCCAAATTCTGTAACCTGCAATTTTTAACATTTTGAAAACCTAAGTTATAGATTTTGCTTTTTAGTCTCTCTAGTGGGAAAAAAAGCGCAATTTTTACACCAAAAATAAGTGTTCAATGTCCCTTTTAATGAAATTGTGCTGAAATATATTTAAGGTTGTTAAAGTGAAGGTCAATTTTCATGTGAAAGTGCCCGGTTTTTAAAAAAAACTATTAAAAACAAGGGCACTTTCATTAATGAAAATTGACATTTCAGCCGTTTTTTTTAAATATACTTACCTTTTCTTCTTGAAGCCGCTCCAGTGCTTTACCAGCCCGTCGCAAGCCTCTTCATACGTCAGCAATACAGCTTTAGTTGTGCTACTGTGTGCCCTCTGTACAAGTTATTAATCTAGCAGGCTGCATGCTGTTTAAAATAAACAGGTGTAAAGCTATGTGACCTCACAAGTTTTATGTTGTCAGTCAGGTTTCAAGTATTCAACAGAACTCTCTAGTATTTCAACTGGCCGTCTAGTAAAATATATGTTAAAATCTAGACACTTATCTGAGGGCTGATGATAACTGGCAGGGGCTGCAGGGCAATGGGTCTGATTTGAGGTCTTATGTGGGTGTATAACTGACAGGAACAGCAGGACAATGGGTCTGATTTGAGGTCTTATGTGGGTGTATAACTGACAGGAGATGCAGGGCAATGGGTCTGATTTGAGGTCTTATGTGGGTGTATAACTGACAGGAGCAGCAGGACAATGGGTCTGATTTGAGGTCTTATGTGGGTGTATAACTTACAGGAGCTGCAGGACAATGGGTCTGATTTGAGGTCTTATGTGGGTGTATAACTGACAGGAGATGCAGGGCAATGGGTCTGATTTGAGGTCTTATGTGGGTGTAGAACTAACAGGGGCTGCAGAGCAATGGGTCTGATTTGAGGTCTTATGTGGGTGTATAACTGACAGGGGCTGCAGGGAAATGGGTCTGATTTGAGGTCTTATGTGGGTGTAGAACTGACAGGGGCTGCAGGGCAATGGGTCTGATTTTAGGTCTTATGTGGTAGTAGAACTGACGGGGGCTGCAGGGCAATGGGTCTGATTTGAGATCTTATGTGGGTGTAGAACTGACAGGGGCTGCATGGCAATGGGTCTGATTTGAGGTCTTATGTGGGTGTAGAACTGACAGGGGCTGCAGGGCATTGGGTCTGATTTGAGGTCTTATGTGGGTGATTAACTTAAAGGGGTGCAGGGCAATGGGTCTGATTTGAGGTCTTATGTGGGTGTAGAACTGACAGGGGCTGCAGGCAGGGCCGCCATCAGGGGGTGACAGGGGTGACTCCTGTCAGGGGCCCAATGGGCCAGGAGGGCCCCATGAGGCCAGAACAACCAAAAAAAATAAGTTTTTTTTTTTTTTAATTTTGGCAGCCATCAGTGGGAACTACAGCAGAGTGCTAATTGAGCATTGGAAATGTTATTACAAGGAGTAAAGTATTAGCATTTGAGAGGATATCTGAGTGTGCACTAAACTACTATGCACAGTGTGAGACAGACTTGACACTTTGTTTGCACAGTGTTTGCCTGAGTCAGACAGCATTGCAGAGGAGGTAGGACTTACTTAGTAAATATTTTTTATTTGTTTGTGCAATTTCGGATTGTAACTTCGTTGTGGGGCCAGAGGTCCATAAAAACACAATTTTTTAGCAGCAGTGTATTTATGATTATTTGACAATGCTGTAGAAATTCTATATTTAAAGCCATGCAGAAATGTTTCCTCCTCAATACACAAATGGTAGGTGCCCTTTTGGCAGATATGCGTTTTTTTTAATTAATATATATATTAATTACATTCCAGTTTACTGCCCCTTTATGCAAGGACTTTCCAGATGCAAGGAGGCATTTTATCTAATATTTTTACATCTGCATAAAATGTTATACTCTCAGACTAAGATTGCTCAGTGTTTGAAATGAGACAGGTTAACTTAAAACTGTACAGTTTACACTACAGCTGACTTAATTTTGAAATACATGCAAACAAGCCTAAATCCTGCATTTAACCAGATCGAATGGTATGAGTACCACAGCTTATGGTTCCACCAAGACCATATAGAGTACAGCATTTTCAAAATCCATAAGTACAGCTGTACACTATATTTGAAGTGGTGCTCTTGGTTGGGGAAAATGGGGAAAAAACAAACATATGTCAACCTTTTAAAAGTACTTTTCTTCATCTAGCCATCTACCCAGATCATTAATGTACAATTTTGAATTCACAGAATTATTTTTGTTTGCTTAATTTCTGCAATTTTTTTTATCATGCATGTCACACACTGTTGATTTAGGGGATGCAATGTGCAGAAATGTTACTTCCTGTGAGTGTTTCTGTGGGTGTCTGTGTTTATGTATTTGTGCTTTTGTGTCAGGGTGCCAGGAATCAGACTGAGACGAGAAGTGCAAAAATAATAACACCTTTATTAATAGCAAAAAATAATAAAAAGTCCACAAGTCAAATAATAAGCCAGGAATCAAAACCAGAGCTGGTAGTCAGACGAGCCGAGTCAGGAGCCAAAGCGAATAGTCAGACGAGCCGAGTCAGGAGCCAAAGCGAGTAGTCAGACGAGCCGGAATCAGGAACAAGGAGAACAGCAGAGTCAGGAACAAGCCAGGGATCAGGAACCAGGAGGGATGTCAGACAGCCAGGTAATACACAGGAGATCTCACAAACAGGTCTGAGACAGCGCAAGGGCAAAGCATACTGAACAAAGGCCCTTTTAAATAATAAGTGATGACATCACAATTCTGAGACTGCATCCTGTCTCACACGGATGATGTACACCAGTCTGGCCATAAAAGGAAGTGCAGGAAATGAGCAGCATCACACAGTATGCACCAGTCAACAAGAGAGGTAAGTAAAATGGCTGCCAGCAGCAAATGGCAAACAAAGCGGGAAAAAAACCCTGACAGTACCCTCCCCCGCGGGAGGACAAAAGGCTTATTGGGGAAACGGGCATGGAAGGCACGGAGGAGGGCGGGAGCTTGAACATCAGAGGAGGGAACCCATGATTGCTCCTCCGGACCATAGCCCCTATCTAAACTTACATTCTTGCATTTCAAATAAAGATACCAAGAGAATGAAGAAAATTTGAAAATAGGAGTAAATTAGAATGTTGCTTAAAATTGCATGCTCTACCTGAATCACAAAAGAAAAAATTTGGGTTCAGTGTCCCTTTAAGAGAAAACACATTTTATAGTTAAGTATCCCTTTAAGAGAAAGTTTTCTTAATGGGGAAAAGAGTTCTGTATTAACTTTGAAGATGTGATATTGTTAATTGTTTATATTCCTTAATTGTTTTTATTGTTTTATTTTAAAATGATTTATTTGATCATTACCAATTGAAAACTACATCATTAAGATCCTGAAAAAAGTTGAGTTGTGCATAATGTTTTGCGCTATCAGACTTTCTGTAACCCTTTACCATTAGAGAGTGCTGCACTGTTCTTATTGAATGTCTTCTAGTGTTAAATTAGCTATTAACAATAAAACCATAACAATTAACAAGAACTTATAAATATGACACATATTAGACATAACACTGCAGTTCAACTTGCGTTGGTGCAGAGATATTGTAGTGCAATAAACACCTGGGACAAACTGTGTTTCCAAAACTGTGTTCCATGGAAGTGTGGTGGTGGGGATTAAACATTTCTGAAAGTGAGTGCCTAGATTGGCAATAATTGTCTAAAAAGGTTCTCTCATAAGTAGTATAGAGATGTGTACCATGGGACCACAACATTTTTTTTCTATGCCTACTTCAGAATGCCAACAAAGATGGGCAAGCAAAATAACTAAACTGTGAAACTGGTGGTGGACCTGATATTCTATTACCTATTCTTGACTTAGGCGCACTCTCTTTATCAGGAACACGTTAGTTTTAGATGTGCTGTGACTCAGATGCCCTCTATTTATCAAGCACTCAGGTGCAGTCTCTTTATCAGGAATACTTTAGTGTTAGGTGCGCTCTGACTCAAGTGTTCTCTCTTTATCAGGAATACTTTAGTGTTAGGTGCACTCTGACTCAAGTGTTCTCTCTTTATCAGGAATACTTTAGTGTAAGGTGCACTCTGACTCAGGTGCACTCTCTTTATAAGGAATACTTTAGTGTTAGGTGCGCTCTGACTCAGGTGCACTCTCTTTATAAGGAATACTTAGTGTTAGGTGCGCTCTGACTTAGGTGCACTCTGACTCAAGTGTTCTCTCTTTATCAGGAATACTTTAGTGTTAGGTGCACTCTGACTCAAGTGTTCTCTCTTTATCAGGAATACTTTAGTGTTAGGTGCACTCTGACTCAAGTGTTCTCTCTTTATCAGGAATACTTTAGTGTTAGGTGCGCTCTGACTCAGGTGCACTCTCTTTATAAGGAATACTTTAGTGTTAGGTGCGCTCTGACTCAGGTGCACTCTCTTTATAAGGAATACTTAGTGTTAGGTGCGCTCTGACTTAGGTGCACTCTCTTTTGTTAGGTGTGCTCTGACTCAAGTGTTCTCTCTTTATCAGGAATACTTTAGTGTTAGGTGCGCTCTGACTCAGGTGCACTCTCTTTATCAGGAATACTTAGTTTTAGGTGCACTCTGACTCAAGTGTTCTCTCTTTATCAGGAATACTTTAGTGTTAGGTGCGCTCTGACTCAGGTGCACTCTCTTTATCAGGAATACTTAGTTTTAGGTGCACTCTGACTCAGGTGCACTCTCTTTATAAGGAATACTTTAGTGTTAGGTGCGCTCTGACTCAGGTGCACTCTCTTTATAAGGAATACTTTAGTGCTAGGTGTGCTCTGACTCAGGTGCACTCTCTTTATAAGGAATACTTTAGTGTTAGGTGCGCTCTGACTCAGGTGCACTCTCTTTATAAGGAATACTTAGTGTTAGGTACGCTCTGACTTAGGTGCACTCTCTTGTGCTAGGTGCGCTCTGACTCAAGTGTTCTCTCTTTATCAGGAATACTTTAGTGTTAGGTGCACTCTGACTCAAGTGTTCTCTCTTTATCAGGAATACTTTAGTGTTAGGTGCACTCTGACTCAAGTGTTCTCTCTTCATCAGGAATACTTTAGTGTTAGGTGCACTCTGACTCAAGTGTTCTCTCTTTATCAGGAATACTTTAGTGTTAGGTGCACTCTGACTCAAGTGTTCTCTCTTCATCAGGAATACTTTAGTGTTAGGTGCACTCTGACTCAAGTGTTCTCTCTTTATCAGGAATACTTTAGTGTTAGGTGCGCTCTGACTTAGGTGCACTCTCTTGTGCTAGGTGCGCTCTGACTCAAGTGTTCTCTCTTTATCAGGAATACTTTAGTGTTAGGTGCACTCTGACTCAAGTGTTCTCTCTTTATCAGGAATACTTTAGTGTTAGGTACACTCTGACTCAAGTGTTCTCTCTTCATCAGGAATACTTTAGTGTTAGGTGCACTCTGACTCAAGTGTTCTCTCTTTATCAGGAATACTTTAGTGTTAGGTGCGCTATGACTCAGGTGCACTCTCTTTATCAGGAATACTTAGTGTTAGGTGCGTTCTGACTCAAGTTATCTATCTTTATCAGGAATACGTTTGTGTTAGGTGCACTCTCTTAATTATTAACACATTTGCGTTAAAAGTGCTATGACTCTGGTGTGCTCGCTTTATCGGAGTCTTAAATGCGCTCTGACTCAGGTGCACTCTCTTTATCATGGACACTTTAGTGTTAAATGCGCTCTGGTGCGCCATCTTCATGAGAGAGATTTAAGTGTTAAATGCGCTCTGATTCAGGTGCGCTCTCTTTATCTTTCTTTAGCAGATCGATGACGATTTCGGCTTCCTCCAATTGTTGTGTGCCCCCTTTGGTGTTCAGCTCGTGGGGAAACACAACAATTCGAAGAAGCCAGATTCTTCAATGATCTGCTAAAGAAAGCAGGAGATGCAGGCGGAGGTTCGGCGGTATGTTTACCATAACGCAAATGTAAGTATTTAAAAAAATAATCGTCTTTGTAAACTTTAATGAATTGAGGTGCCCCTGTTTTTAAGAGTATTATTTGATACTGAGCAGTAATTTGTGAAAGTTTACGATCACATTAAGGTACAGTGCACTGAAAACTGTAATTTGATTTGTATTAGGCGGGGCGCAATATTAATGTTTTAATCACACCAGTTTCCACCTCTGTACTTCGCCCTTCATTGTGAACTTTTACATAGCAGAGAGCTCTTATTATTTATATGGGAGACATCTCGCAACTCGCAGGGACAGCCCTCTTTTTTTATAGAATTCCATGAGGGCTGCTCTTGCTAGTATTAGATAATAAGGGATTATTATCAGGTGCGCTCTCTTTATCAGGAATACTTAGTGTTAAATGCGCTCTGACTCAAGTGCACTCTCTTTATCAGGAAAACTTAGTGTTAAATGCGCTCTGACTCAGGTGCGCTCTCTTTATCAGTAATACTTACTGCTAGATTACGAGTCTTGCGTTAGCCTTAAAAAGCAGCGTTGAGAGGTCCCAACGGCCAACGCTGCTTTTTAACACCCGCTGGTATTACAAGTCTGGCAGGTACAGGTGTACCACTCACTTTTCTTCCGCGACTCGAGCTTACCGCAAATCCCCTTACGTAAATTGCATATCCTATCTTTTTAATGGGATTTGCCTAACGCTGGTATTACGATCGCCTGACAAATTGAGCGGTACACCCTCTCCTGTCAAGACTCCTACCGCATTTAAAAGTCAGTAGTTAAAGGGACACTGAACCCAAATTTTTTCTTTTGTAATTCAGAAAGAGCATGCAATTTTAAGCAACTTTCTAATTTACTCCTATTTTCAATTTTTCTTCGTTCTCTTGCTATCATTATTTGAAAAAGAAGACATCTAAGCTTTTTTTTTTGGTTTCAGTACTCTGGACAGCACTTTTTTATTGGTGGATGAATTTATCCACCAATCAGCAAGGACTGGGCCGGCATCTAAACTTACATTCTTGCATTTCAAATAAAGATACCAAGAGAATGAAGAAAATTTGATAATAGGAGTAAATTAGAAAATTGCTTAAAATGGCATGCTCAATCTGAATCACGAAAGAAAAATTTTGGTTACAGTGTCCCTTTAAGAGTTTTATGGGCTAACGCCATAACATAAAACTCTTAACTAAAGTGCTAAAAAGTACACTAACACCCATAAACTACCTTTTAACCCCTAAACCGAGCCCCCCCCCCCACATCGGAAACACTTAAATAAAGTTTTTAACCCCTAATCTACCGACCGGACATTGCCGCCATTTTAATAAATATATTAACCCCTAAACCGCCGCACTCCTGCCTCGCAAACACTAGTTAAATTTTATTAACCCCTAATCTGCCGTCCCTAACATAGCCGACACCTACCTACATTTATTAACCCCTAATCTGCCGACCCCAACGTCGCCACTACTATATTAAATTTATTAACCCCTAAACCTAAGTCTAAACCTAAGTCTAACACCCCCCTAACTTAAATATAATTAAAATAAAACTAAATTAAATTACTACAATTAACTAAATTATTCCTATTTAAAACTAAATACTTACCTGTAAAATAAACCATAAGATAGCTACAATATAACTAATAGTTACATTTGTATCTATCTTAGGGTTTATATTTATTTTACAGGCAACTTTGTATTTATTTTAACTAGGTACAATAGATATTAAATAGTTATTAACTATTTAATAACTTCCTAGTTAAAATAAATACAAATATACCTGTAAAATAAGAGAGGTGCGCTCTCTTTATCAGGAATACTTAGTGTTAAATGTGCTCTGACTCAGGTGCGCTCTCTTTATCAGGAATACTTAGTGTTAAATGTTCTCTGACTCAGGTGCGCTCTCTTTATCAGGAATACTTAGTGTTAAATGCTCTCCGATTCAGGTGTGCTCTCTTTATCAGGAATACTTAGTGTTAAATGCGCTCTGACTCAGGTGCGCTCTCTTTATCAGGAATACTTTGTGTTAAATGTACTCTGACTCAGGTGCGCTCTCTTTATCAGGAATACTTAGTGTTAAATGTGCTCTGACTCAGGTGCGCTCTCTTTATCAGGAATACTTTGTGTTAAATGCTCTCTGACTCAGGTGCGCTCTCTTTATCAGGAATACTTAGTGTTAAATGCGCTCTGACTCAGGAGCACTCTCTTTATCAGGAATACTTAGTGTTAAATGCTCTCTGACTCAGGTGTGCTCTCTTTATCAGGAATACTTTGTGTTAAATGCTCTCTGACTCAGGTGCGCTCTCTTTATCAGGAATACTTAGTGTTAAATGCGCTCTGACTCAGGAGCACTCTCTTTATCAGGAATACTTTGTGTTAAATGCTCTCTGACTCAGGTGCGCTCTCTTTATCAGGAATACTTAGTGTTAAATGCGCTCTGACTCAGGAGCACTCTCTTTATCAGGAATACTTAGTGTTAAATGCGCTCTGACTCAGGTGCGCTCTCTTTATCAGGAATACTTAGTGTTAAATGCTCTCTGACTCAGGTGTGCTCTCTTTATCAGGAATACTTAGTGTTAAATGCTCTCTGACTCAGGAGCGCTCTCTTTATCAGGAATACTTAGTGTTAAATGCGCTCTGACTCAGGTGTGCTCTCTTTATCAGGAATACTTAGTGTTAAATGCGCTCTGACTCAGGTGTGCTCTCTTTATCAGGAATACTTAGTGTTAAATGCTCTCTGACTCAGGTGCGCTCTCTTTATCAGGAATACTTAGTGTTAAATGCTCTCTGACTCAGGTGCGCTCTCTTTATCAGGAATACTTAGTGTTAAATGCGCTCTGACTCAGGTGTGCTCTCTTTATCAGGAATACTTAGTGTTAAATGTGCTCTGACTCAGGTGCACTCTCTTTATCAGGAATACTTAGTGTTAAATGCTCTCTGACTCAGGTGCGCTCTCTTTATCAGGAATACTTAGTGTTAAATGCTCTCTGACTCAGGTGCACTCTCTTTATCAAGAATACTTAGTGTTAAATGTGCTCTGACACAGATATACTCTTTATCAGCTTTACTTTGGTGTAAAAATGCCAATTTCTTGTCAGTAGGCACTTGCTTTATAGTCTTATTTTAGGGTTTGTCACAAAATGACACACAGTGTGTTTATTCAGCACTCACAAACTTGACATGTCTGTCGCAGTACCACCCTTCTCTGCTTGTAAAAACTTTTCAAACATTACCTGGAAGATTGTTTTGTTTGAGTATCCTTGCGCCTTCAAGTGAGCCTCACCCTGGAGCCCGTATCCCTCACTCAAAATGTCCAATATTTGTGTTCAATAGAGAAATTTATGGTATTTGTGTATCATCCTCACATATGGGGGTATATTTATCAAGCTCCGTATGGCGAGCCGGAAACAGAAGTTATGACTTATCCGCATGCTCTGAGGCGGCGGACAGAAATCAACCCAATCAAATACGATCGGGTTGATTGACACCCCCTGCTAGCGGCCAATCGCCCGCAAATCTGCAGGGGGCGGCATTGCACAAGCAGTCCACCAGATACCGTATTTTTCGCACCATAAGACGCACTTTTTTCCCCCTCAAAAGTAAGGGGAAATGTCTGTGCGTCTTATGGAGCGAATGCAGACCTTGCGCTTGCATATTTAGGCTATTGTGGGTGTGTGATCTCTGAGCCAATCCGGCTCAATTCCTACTCGCTTCTCCTCTAGTGCTTGTTAGAGGTACGCTTACACATCAGCTCATCTACTTCCTGCTCTCTTGAATCTGGCTGTGTCTCTCACCGCGGCACTACGTCATCAGCTATGGCCGCATCTCGGAACTCTCACACACTGCCTAACTAGAACGGCGTCTTACCCGCTCCTGCATGCTACAACCACTGGGACTCCTAGAACAAGATCAGGTCGTATTAATCTTACCTGCTTACTCTGTAATTGCTACCGTCCTGTTATTACTCTCCTTGGGTCAGTAACTGCTATGCTGGTAATGCCTACCGTCCTGTTATTACTCTCCTTGGGTCAGTAACTGCTATGCTGGTAATGCCTACCGTCCTGTTATTACTCTCCTTGGGTCAGTAACTGCTATGCTGGCAATGCCTACCGTCCTGTTATTACTCTCCTTGTGTCAGTAACTGCTATGCTGGCAATGCCTACCGTCCTGTTATTACTCTACTTGGGTCAGTAACTGCTATGCTGGCAATGCCTAAGCTCTACATCAGTCTCTGAGCACACATTGCCTACTGAGTTAGAACCTGAATCCTGTGTCCGTATTTCTAACTAGCAAGGGGCTGAAATTAAGTCAGAAGGGTTAACCTTAGCATCTGGTGATTGTTGTTAACCCCTCTGTCACAAACTACTATGTATCTAAGAAATATACACTACTCATACTTATGTTTCATCTGTTACTGCTTACAAAAGAACCTCTCAAATTGAGTACTCAGTACTAACTAATTAGTAACTACTAATCAAATAGACCAGATATATTTAGTACTTGAAGGAATAGGTTAGGGTTAGGGGGTTAGGGGTTTAGGGTTTAGGATTAGAATATTTTTTCTTGTTTTCCTCCTCTAAAAACTAGGTGCGTCTTATGGTCAGGTGCGTCTTATGGAGCGAAAAATACGGTACTTTGTATCATGTCCGCTCGCACATTGATAAATATGCCCCATGGCCTGTACTAATAATCTCTGAATAGGTCAAGTTTTAGTATTGTGTCATTTTTATCGAGAATATTATATCCTCAGCCTTTTATTAATGATTCCTTGTCCATTTGATTGAGAGAATGTTTAATAAGCTTGTGGGTTTTATAGAACTTATTTTTATGTTAGTCACCTGTGTTCAAAGCATAGAAAAAAACGAATCAATTTATAAAGTTAAAATGACTGAACACTTTAATTATGTTTAAAGGGATAAAAAGGTCAAAAATGAAATATGCATGGGTGTGATTTGAAATATACTTCCATTAGCAAAAATGATCTAGTTAAACTTATTATAGGTAGAAAACCCTTTATCCAGACTGCTTGGGACCGGAAAAGGTTTGGATTTTGAAATATTTGTATCTTTAAAATGGGACAGTTTGAAGAGGGGATGGAACCAAGTGTATACAACAATATCTTATATCATTTAGATAACATGTATATGTCATATACAGCTTATATATGTAACCTAAATGTAGTTTTATATCATTTCTAATACTTTTGTATACAGAAGGTCATTGGAAAATTTATTTTCTGATCATTTTATTTAAAAGAAAAATAATTTATAGACTTGTGCATGATCGAAAAATTTGTTTCGGTTCGGATCGATTCAGATTTTTTCGAATTTCGGTTTGGATCGATTTGAATTCGGAAAAATTCGAATGAATTCGTTTCGGATTAGTTTCGGATTCATTCGGATTCGAATAAATTCGGCTGGATTCGGTTCGATTCGGAAATTCGGTATGTTTTAGGTGAGATGTGCTGTGTATTAGACTAGTATTATGTACTGTATATTAGGTGTAACCCATAGCAGAGTGATATAACCTAATATACTGTACAATACTAGTGTAATCCATGGCCATCCGAATCTACCGAATAAATCCGAACAAATTCGGATTTATTTGGTAGATTCAGCACTATTTCAATTCGGAAATTCGAATCGACCCGAATCTCCGAATTTAAGAAGTTCGGCCGAATTTCCGAATTGATCCGAAACTAATCGCAATAATTTACATGTTTGGATTTCAGAATAATTTTTTGTTTTGGAATTACGGATTTGTACTGTTTTTCTGCAGCATACGTATATATACTGTGAAGGCCTGTGAACCAATATTCAAACACCACACCTTCTCAAAGAGTCAGCAGTAGGGTGACCATGTGTCCCGGATTGCCCTGGACAGTCCCGATTTTGCAGGTCTGTCTCGGGTCCCGGGCACCTTCATTCTGCATTGTCCCGGAATAAATGTTCCCTCTAATGAGCGCGGCAGCGCATTGATTTCTATGGTCCCACGGCCCTCAGTTAGCAGTTGTGTTAGCGCCGGCGGGGATATTGGCAGCGTCGTCATATGTGATTATTCATGTGGAGTCTGTGTGGACTAAACCGGAGGCGAAAGGAGCTTCAGCATTGTTAGTTTGCGGTCTGCCTGGCAGTCTGGCACAGTATTGCAAAGTTTCTGTTATTCCAAATTATAGTTACTCATTAGTGGGCTCAATATTCTATAAGTTCTCTGCTCTGGCGATACTATCAGACATGTCTCAACATGAGACATGTAATGTTTGATAGTATCGCTAGAGCAGAGGACTTATAGAATATTGATCTCATAGGGATATATATATATTTGATTGTGCAATGTGTACTCTACTATACATATGAAACAGGGCACGCACAGGATAAAAAGAAAGCTGCAGAACTGGAATTTATCATCCCCCGTATGCATCTTAATGTATCTGTTTCCGCACAAGCCTTCAGGCTCACCAGAAAAAGGAGTTAAAAAGCAGCAGTCTTAAAGGGAAAGACTACACAAGAATTGTTTTTGTTTAAAAAGATAGATAATCCCTTTATTACTCTGTTCCCTAGTTTTGCATAACCAACACAGTTATATAAATACACCTTTTACCTCTGTGATTACCTTGTATCTAAGCCTCTGCAAACTGCCCCCTAATTTCAGTTCTTTTGACAGACATCCATTTTAGCCAATCAGAGCTGGCTCACTGGAACTCCACGTGCGTGAGCACAGTGTTATCTATATGACACACATGAACTAACACCCTCTAGTGGTGAAAAACTGTCAAAATGCCCTGAGAGAAGAGGCGGCCTTCAAGGGCTTAGAAATTAGCATATGAACCTCCTAGGTTTAGCTTTCAAATAAGAATACCAAGAGAGCAAAGCAAAATTGGTGATAAAAGTAAATTGGAAAATTGTTTAAAATGACATTCTCTATCTGAATCATGAAAGTTTATTTTGGACTAGGCTGTCCCTTTAAGACTGCTGCTCCTTAACTCGTCCGCCAATCAGCCCGACCGGATACGATCATGTTTATTGACACCCCCTGCTAGTGGCCGATTGGCTGCGAATCTGCAGGGGGCGGCATTGCACAAGCATTTCACAAGAAATGCTTGTGCAATGATAAATGCCGACAGCGTATGCTGTCGGCATTTATCGATATGTGGCTGACATGATATGCTACAGCGTATCATATCCGTCCGCACATTGTTAAATCGGCCTCTATGTGTCAATAGAAAGTGTAACATTAACTTGAAATCTAGTAGCCACATTTCCAAAAGTCAATCATGTCTTCATCAATGCTAAAGATACAAGTTAATGTCACATCATTTTCTATTGACTTTAGTCATTCCAGTTCTGCAGCTTTTGGACTAATCTTGCTGGGCTGCAAATGAAATACAAATTATAGCCAAACAGGGACAGGCACATTTATGTTTGTTTTAAGCAGTGTTTTCTACAGAATATTTATATTAATATCTATATTGTAGTATTAATGTCACAGCAGGGCACATCATCTTGCTGGGCTGCAAATTAAATACCAATTACAGCCAAACAGATACTGGTCTAGCTAATAAAAAATGTTCTGTAGATAAAAACACTGCTTAAAACAAACATTATTATTAACATTTATACAGGTGGCTCTCGTTTTACAACGGTTCAATTTACACTGTTTCAGAATAACAACCTTTTTTTCCAGTCATGTGACTGCTATTGAAAAGCATTGAGAAGCAGTGCATTTATTAAAATAGCCAGTAGGTGGAGCTGTTCGCTTGTGTTGCAGCAAAGCCAAGCAAGCTGAGATTAATCAGTTTAACCAGACCTGAGCTATCGAGCAGATTTCAAAGGAACAAGATCTTCCTGTCTATAAATCAGTCCAGATTGGAATGCATAGAAAGTCTGTGTTGTGTGATTATTTTATTAGGTTTATAATGCTGTTTAGCAAATGTTTTTGTTCATTTAACTTAGTTTAATTATATATTCTGTGTTATGTAATTATTTTATTAGGTTTATATTGCTCTAGCATTTAAAGTCTTCATTTCAAAGCTTTAAAAATAATGTATTAGGTGTCACTTATGACAATTTTCAGAGGGGCCTGGAACCTATCTCCCTCACTTCCCATTGACTTACATTATAAACTGGGTTTCAATTTACAACGGTTTCGATTTACAACCATTCCTTCTGGAACCTAACCCCGGCGTAAACTGAGGGCTACCTGTATTGTAATGTAGTTTTAGGCACTGAGAAATCTGATACCCTATCAACCCTCCCAATTAAATTTAGCTATTTGCCTGATATTTTTCTACCAATGGCACCTGGAAGGGTCTAAACTGGTAACCACTGTTTGCTTTGCTTTTCTTTTCAAAAACTGGCATGGCAGTTTGGAAATGTGATCACCCTAGTCAGCAGTAGCTTGCATGACATATTCAGAAGCAATAGACACTACTGCCAGCTCTCTGAGAAGGTGTGGTGTTTGAATATTGGTTCATGGGTCTTCACAGCATATGTGCATATGCTGCAGAAAAACTAATAACTTTTACTATACACATTTTTGCCAATTGAAGTATATTGCAAAAATGATTATATTTCACATTGAAATGCACCCATGCACATTTCAATTTTGACCTTTCTACCAAGTTAACACTTCAGTAATATGTAATGACACAATTAGGGTTGCCACCCGTCCCTTAAAATACAGAACACTTGTAAGTTACACATGCTGCAGGGTGTGCAGGGAGGAATATAAATAGTGCTGTCCAGAAACACAATACATGTTCCTCCCTGCACACCCTGCAGCATGTGTAACTCATAAGTGTCCAAGAAAACATGGCTGAGGTAGCAACCCTAGACACAATCCACATTATTTTCTCAGAGTTTTGCTTAAATATTTTTTATAGCTGGTTTTCCTTGTCTGAGTGACTGTTCCCTTTCAAAGGAGTGCAAAATGCAGTTAGGAATAGAAAATGACCTAAACCAATTGATTGATTTTCTAAATTTGCAGGTTACAGAATTTGCTCTTTGACCCCTAAAGGGAGCGTAGGCCAAGCTCAATATTTACACACAAACAAGAGGTGTTTAATGTCCTTAGCTATCATGCTGTCACGTCACTGCAGACTTATATTTCAGGATAGCTACAACTGAGTAACTTTGCTTCCATCTTGAAAGGAAAACTAAAACAAGCTGCTGTTAAAGGTGGTAACTTTTTTTCTTTTCGTTTCAAATCTGGCTTTACTAGTATTCAAAATTGAACATACATTGCATACATGTTCATATAATGAATTACCTTACTGCTAAATCATTTGAAAATAGCAATGTAACAAAATATGCAATGATTAAAAAATACAATAACAAAACAAGATAAAATAACACAAAAATTAACAGAGCATAAAAATTGAAATGTCCTGCAGATGAACAGTAATGATAGATAAAGTCCTTGATCTGACTATATTCCATATGACGGTCTATGATTAGAAGTGACTGCCTACATAATTAGATGTTAAAAAGCCTTACTCCGTTCAATTTGCTATTAATTAGCATTGGATCTGGATAAGAATACGAATATCCTCTATTGCTGATGGTAATAGTATTCCTAAGTCTATAAATTTGGAGGGGGTAAGTTTTTTTAGCTTGATGTGCATGTTTAAAAGGATAAATGAGTCTGCTTCACCATATGAAATGTTCTGTGCTTGATTTAAAGGGACACTCTACTCCAAAAATGTTTTTGTTTAAAAAGATAGATAATCCCTTTATTACCCATTCCCCAGTTTTTCATAACCAACACAGTTATATTAATACACTTTTTACCTCTGTGATTACCTTGTATCTAAGCCTATGCAGACAGCCCCGTGATCACATGATGTTTTATTTATTATCTATTGACTTGCATTTTATCCAATTAGTGCTGTGTCCTGCACAACTCCACAGGAGAGAGCAAAATGTTATCTATATGGCTCACATGGATTAGCAGTCTCTTGTTGTGAAAAGCTAATAAAAAAACATGTGATAAGAGTCTGTCTGTTGTGCCTAGTGGCAATAGCTCATCTGCTGCTGTTTGTTTGAGGCACGGCTAGTGCCGATAGCTCATCTGCTGTTGTTTGTTTGTTTGAAGCATGGCTAGTGCCGATAGCTCATCTGCTGTTGTTTGTTTGAAGCATGGCTAGTGCCGATAGCTCATCTGCTGTTGTTTGTTTGAAGCATGGCTAGTGCCGCTAGCTCATCTGCTGCTGTTTGTTTGAGGCACGGCTAGTGCCGCTAGCTCATCTGCTGCTGTTTGAGGCACGGCTAGTGCCGCTAGCTCATCTGCTGCTGTTTGTTTGAGGCACGGCTAGTGCCGATAGCTCATCTGCTGCTGTTTGTTTGAGGCACGGCTAGTGCCGATAGCTCATCTGCTGCTGTTTGTTTGAGGCACGGCTAGTGCCGATAGCTCATCTGCTGCTGTTTGTTTGAGGCACGGCTAGTGCCGATAGCTCATCTGCTGCTGTTTGTTTGAGGCACGGCTAGTGCCGATAGCTCATCTGCTGCTGTTTGTTTGAGGCACGGCTAGTGCCGATAGCTCATCTGCTGCTGTTTGTTTGAGGCACGGCTAGTGCCGATAGCTCATCTGCTGCTGTTTGTTTGAGGCACGGCTAGTGCCGATAGCTCATCTGCTGCTGTTTGTTTGAGGCACGGCTAGTGCCGATAGCTCATCTGCTGCTGTTTGTTTGAGGCACGGCTAGTGCCGATAGCTCATCTGCTGCTGTTTGTTTGAGGCACGGCTAGTGCCGATAGCGCAATCTGCTGCTGCTGTTTGTTATGCCTTAGAAACAGGCAGAAATTTAGAGGTTTTGTTGGTTGTGCAAAGCTCAGGAATTGATAGTAAAAGGCGTTATGTATTTTTTTAAACAATAACAATTTTGGTGTTGACTGTCTCTTTAAAGTTACCCTATTTATTTTAATTCCTTTTTTCCCAATTTTGTCTTTGCAGGGATGACAATTGCAAATAAAACAATTCTGCTGCGCATTGGAGTTCTGATGATAGTTGTATTTGCTGTATTAAAGTATCTGACTAAAACCAGGTAAGTCCCAGCTTCACTCGCACAGCTGCTAAAACTGAAATGGTACTAGTACATTTATAGCAACACTCACATATTAACCACCCATGTGTTTTATGCGTGCCACTTTAAAGGGATGTGAAACACTTTAAGATTGAGGTAAAGTCAAAATTAAAGGGACATTAAACACTTTGAGATGGTAATATAAAATGATAAATCGTATGTGTGTGTGTGTATATATATATATAGTCTGCAAAATACTTTCATTATTTATTTTGTCCCCTTTTCCTATAAATCCATTCTGAAATTGTGAGCTTTTCAGTTCCTGTTAGAAATGTAAGTGCAGAACACTGTTATATTCCCCACAGCCATTGGCTGCACACTCAGTGACCTATTTATAACTGTCCCTAATTGGCTACAACAGAGAAGGTAACTTAGGTTACAACATGGCAGCTCCCATTTGTTTTATAGACACTAAAGCTTTACATTTATTTTGTCAATATTTAAACAACTAATGTAACTCTAAAAAATAAATGTTATTCTTATACTAATCTTCTCTTTGAATGCATCATTCTATTTTGCATTTATTTAGTGTTTAATGTCCCTTTAAACTTTCATGATTCAGATAGATCCTGTTTACTTCTGTTATCTAATTTCCTTTATTCTCTTAGCAAAGTAAACAAAGGTAGGTTCAAGAGCACCAATGCTCAACTGGGAGCTAGCTGCTAATTAGTGGCTACACATATATGCCTCTTGTCGTTGGCTCACCAATATGTGTTCAGCTAGCTCCCAGTAGTGCATTGCTACTCCTTCAACAAAGGATACAAAGTGAATGAAGAAAACAAGAAAGCTATTTAAAATTGTATGCTCTTTCTGAATCATCAAATTTTTAGGTTCATGACGTTTAAATGTTTAATTATGTTTAGTAAAAAGATTTGCAATATACATTAAAGGGATAGTAAACACCAAAAATGTTATTGTTTCTAAAGATAGATAATCCCTTTATTTACCATTCCCTAGTTTTGCATAACCAACACAGTTATATTAATACACTTTTTACCTCTGTAATTACCTTGTATCTAAGATTCTGCAGACTGCCCCCTTATCTCACATCTTTTGACAGACTTGCATGTCAGGTAATTAGTGCTGACTCTTAAATAACTCCAGGGGCATGAGCACAATGTTATTTATATGAAACACATGAACTAACACCCTCAAATTAAACTTTCATGATTCAGATAGGGCATGTAATTTTAAACAACTTTCCAATTCACTTTTATCATCAAATTTGCTTTGTTCTCTTGGTATTCTTAGTTGAAAATTAAACCTAGGTAAGCTCATATGCTAATCTTTAAGCTCTTGAAGGCTGTCTCTTATTTCAATGCATTTGACAGTTTTTCACAGCTAGAGGGCGTTAGTTCATGCGTGCCATATAACATTGTGCTCACACCCGTGAAGTTACTTATGAGAGGGCACTGACTGACTAAAATGCAAGTCTGTCAAAAGAACTGAAATAAGGGGCAGAGGCTTAGATACAAGGTAATCACAGATGTAAAAAGTGTATTAAAGTGAATGTCAATTTTGATGCTAAAGTGCCCGGTTTTTAAAAATTCGATTAAAAAAAGGGGCACTTTAATTCATCAAAATTTACGTTTCACTCGTGTTGTGAAAAATAACTTACCTTTTAATCTTGACAGCAGCTCCAACTTCCTCCGGTCGTTGCAAGCCATTTCTGACGTCAGAAATGATGGATAGGTCATCCTCCAATCACAGCTTCCCCCTGGGGGAATCGGTGTCTGATTCAATGCCGTGATTGGAGGAAGCCGGATTCCTCATTTTAGACCCAGGACGGGTGGAGGAAGCTGGAGCGGCTGTCAAGTTTAAAAGGTAAGTTTTGTTTTCTCAACATGTAAATTTTGATGAATTAAAGTGCCACTGTTTTAATCAAATTTTTAAAAGCCGGGCACTTTAGCATCAAAATTGACATTCACTTTAATATAACAATGTTGGTTGTGCAAAACTGGAGAATGGGCGAAGGCATTATCTATCTTTTTAACAGTAACAATTCTGGTGTAGACTGTCCCATTAACACATAAATATATATGTATATAAACATATATATTTAGAGGGAACACCCAATCCCCACACCCGCCAACTTTTTCTTCAAAAAACTGCCTGGTGCCGTTATTTTATTAAAAACAATTCTGCAATTTTTTAATAAAATACACAGCACTGTATTTTGGGGGCATTTGAGGCACATTTATAAAATTAACCAGAGCTCTGTTAATGGCTGTTTATTTATCGCACGCCCGCAAACGGGTAAATTTGCCTATTAGCAGGCACGCAATAAATTAGCACTCTACTTGTAATCTAGTCTATAAAAGGGCATCGTAAACAAAAGGTGTACAAAAACAATTTGTATTTGCAACGCATTTCTCAGCTAAAAACAAAACAGTTTCCAAAGGCAAACGTCTTCACTAGAACTATGTGTATTAAAGGGACACTGAACCCAATTTTTTTTCTTTTGTGATTCAGATAGAGCATGCAATTTTAAGCAACTTTCTAATTTACTCCTATTATCAATGTTTCTTCATTCTCTTGATATCTTTATTTGAAAAAAAAGACATCTAAACTTTTTTCTTGGTTCAGTACCCTGGACAGTTTGATTGGTGGATGAATTTATCCACCAATCAGCAAGGACAACCTAGGTTGTTCACCAAAAATGGGCCGGCATTTAAACTTACATTCTTGCATTTCAAATAAAGATACCAAGAGAATTATGAAAATTTGATAATAGGAGTAAGTTAGAAAGTTGCTTAAAATGTCATGCTCTATCTGAATCACAACAGAAAAAAATTGGGTTCAGTGTCCCTTTAACTCACTAATTGTTCTGTTAATATGTATATGTCCTGTATGTTTACACTCTTTGTTTATACTAGTCCGCCAGAGGTCCAAAAAGTTGTGACGGCTAAAAATGAGTACCCAGAAGACTTCTTTTGGGGAAATGTCGCAGGTCCCAATATAAATATGGAGGAAAAGGAGCTTCCACCCGAGCCACCGCATGAAGAGCAAGGTAAAGCCAAGGCAAAAAACGTGGCAAAAAAACAGAAGAATTCTGGAGATTTCAGCCATGTTCAGATGAAACTGGTGCACCTGGATTTGAAGGGAGCTGCCCCTAAGGTTTCATACTATGAACAGGTGAGATGTCTGTATATATAAAACAATATCACCAGGGAGTAGTTGGCCTAATTCATGTTAGGTGAGGAGCTTATATTAGCAGAAATTACCTGCAATTTGAATCCTATTGTGGCTTATTGCCACATAACAATCACATCTAGATAAATACACTTTACTGTCTTAAAGAGAAGTTAAAGTTAAACGTTTATGGTTCAGATAGCGCATGCAATTTTAAGATACTTCTTGATTTACTTGTTACCAAAATTACATCTTTCTCTTCATATCCTTTGTTGAAAGCCATATCTAGGTAGGCTCAGGAGCAGCAATGCACTACTTGGAGCTAGCTGCTGATTGGTTTCTATACACATAGACCTCTTGCTATTGGCTCGCTAAATGCGTTCAGCTAAATCCTAGTAACACAATGCATTGTGGTTAATTTCATTGTGTATTACTAAAATGCTCTAACACATTTCTTTTTGTACTTGTATGTCCCTTTAAAGGAATACAAAACTGGTAGTGCAAACCCCCAATTTCTTTCATATGCTGGTGAGAGTCCACAAGTCCATTATGTCTAGGATTCAACTCCCAGCCACTAGGTGGAGGCAAAGATTCCACATAACTCCAGGCATATTTCTTGCCTCCCGCCTCACTGATAAGCCAGTGTAATCTTTGCCTCTCAGGAGACAGTTGAAGATTTGAGGTGCTGTTAAGATAATCGTGATTGAGAGGGGTCCTCAGACCAATTTGAGGCCCATTTGTTATACCTCAGAAAGACAGAGGGAAGACTGGAGTATAGGGTAATGACACAATTACTCCCGGTGTAGGAGTTAGTCACAAGCCTGCCACAGGTGTTGCAGGGTCTGGTCCGCTAGCTTTCACCTGGGTTGTCGAGATAATCTGTACAGTGATCCTCTGCTGTAATGTACACAGCACTGGACGGGCTCTCTACTGGAAGCTGACATTTCAGCACTATGTAAATACAGTAGAACGGGGGCAGGTAAGTACTTTATCACTCTTTGCGCTCACATAGCCTACAGGCTATTAGAAGGTACAGTTTTACACAGTACATCATAGCCAGGGGACAAATCTTTCAGACAGTTTACACCACCTTATATACAATGTCTGATGGATTATGTTAAGGGGTTTTATAATGTACTGGGCAGCCTTAAGTTTTGAAAATATTTATTTTTTATGGCACAATATTTAATTCTTAATTTCAGGCTAGAAAACTTATCTTGAGGTAGATCTATCACAATATTTGTAACGTGTTTTTCTTTCTTAGTGTGAAAAACAGTTTTAATTGGCATTCTTTCGGAATTCCTACAATTCTGCAATTTTTGCAAGAAGGTTTAGAAAAGGGTTAATTTTATTTTTTACCAAAAGATAGTTTCCTCAGTCATCATCAATAGATAAATTCTGATGACTTTTTCTTTGTCCTAGTCCTCAGAACCCTAATTTGGATGCAGTTTAGAACTTTAAAGTTCTATATTCAGGGTACTAAGGATTTTTGTCAATCCTTTTCTCGGGTCCATGCAAGGCTCATAAGGCCTTGTTCATTCATTTGGCTTCTTGGTTAAAGTTTTTTTAATCCTCAAAGTTTACTTGGAGGTGGGGAAGTCTCTCCCAGGGTGTATTACTTTTCTCTCTACCAATTCAGTTTGCACTTCTTGTTATTTTTTTGTTTGTTTTTTAATGAGGCTTTAGTAGATCAATTATCTTTAGGGCAGTGATGCCTGTAAATTAGATGCCTGCCATTTTTGTTCCAACTATTTTCTATCCCGCCATCATTACTCATGGAATCCACAGCATGGGGATTAATTTCCACGATGTAATGGCCTTGTGGACTCTCACCACCTTGCAAAAGAAAACAACATTTATGCTTACATGATCAATTCATTTCTTTCAAAGTGGTGGGAGTCCACTAGGCCCTATGTAGTTATTTTTAATTGTCATTTTTTTTGGACAGTGGTTCTAGTTTTGCACTTAAAGGGACAATCTAGACAAAAATAAATGTTTGTGATTCAGATAGACCATGTCATTTTAAGCAACTTTGCAATTTACTTTTATCATCAATTTTGCTTTGTTCTCTTGGTATTCTTAGTCGAAAGCTAAAACTGGGTAGGCTCATATACTAATTTTTTTTTGCCCTTGAAGGCGGCCTCTTATCTTAATTCATTTTGACATTTTTTCACAACTAGAGGACGTTAGTTCATGTGTTCCATATAGATAACATTGTGCTCACGCCCGAGTTACCTAAGAATAAGCACTGATTGGCTAAAATGCAAGTCTGTCAAAAGCACTGAAATAAGGAGGCTTAGATACAAGGTAATCACAGAGGTAAAAAGTGTATTAATGTAACTGTGTTGGTTATGCAAAACAGGGGAATTGGTAATAAAGGGATTATCTATCTTTTTAAACAAAAAAAAAATCTGGTGTAGCCTGTCCCTTTAATTTACCTGTTCTGTCCTTTCCTTCCTTTCTGTTTTCTCCTTACTTGGCTATACATTAGACAGGCTTATCAGTGAGGTGGGAGGGATCGAATACTCTTGCAGGTTTTTGGAATCCTTGCCTCCTAGTGGCCAGGAGTTGAATTTCAGACTTAATGGACTCAGGGACTCTCACCACCTAGAACAAAATGAATTTATCAGGTAAGCATACATTTTCATGATTCAGTTATATTATCAAATTTGCTTAATTCTCTTGGTATCCTTTGTTGTACATAAATGCCTCTTGTCATTGGCTTAGTCGATGTATTCAGCTAGGTCTCAGTAGTGTATTGCTGCTCCTTCAACAAAAGATACCAAGAGAATGAAGGATATGTGATAATAGAATTAAGTTAGAAAGTTGTTTAAAATTGTATGCTTTATCTGAATCACAAAAGAAAACAAATGTGGGGTTAATTTTCTTTTAACAATAGAAACATTGCACCTTTATTTACCTTAGGCGTAAACTCAGCAGAAGCGTCTGAAGGTGCACGATAACGCTACCTTCTCTTAGGCTCTATACAAGAGTCACACTATACAAGTGACCCAACACTGTACTGAGACTGATTGAAGGTAGCGTGAGCTCACGCATTCAAGCTCAGCCAGTGCGTTCATTACAGCTTCTGATTGGTTGTTGTCTTTCTGGAAGTGCACAGAAATCGGTTGCCAAGAGGAGCCAGTTTTCTGTCCCTTTAAATGGACAGTAAACACCTTGAGATTTTTAAATAAAATGTTTAGTTATACATAATGAAATAACTTAGCAATATATGTACATAATTAATTTTGTCCCCTTTTCATGTAATTTAGCTCTTCAAATTGAGCAATTTCTGCTTCTCAGAACTCTAAATGCACCTGATGACTCCTCAAAGCTAACCCTACTACATATCTTTTACTAACTGGCTTTAACTAATAAGAACTGCACAACAGAATACTTAATACTAACTTTATGACAGTAGTTAGCCTTGTTGTCTGCAGACTAAAGCCCAGATTGGCTCCTCCAAATAAGGCAAATGGTGAGTGGAGTTTGGTTACTGAAAAATATCTGCAGTAAAAATGATTTTATTTTGTTTTAATAATATTAAGACTTTTAATTTTTTATTCTATAGCAACACAACAGAAATGTTATGACATTTTTATAAAAAGAGTTATGTAAATGTTCATCAGATTTATGTTTGAAGTAATGGGAAATATTTGTACACAGCTAATACTGCAGTATAAATGCTCATTGACCTAAAGGGACAACTCTCACATAACTCTCAACACTTCCTGGAGGCTATTTGGGATGGGGAGTCTGTGGCTTGGTCAGGGAGGTCCAGGGACACTCACTGCAAATTAGGGGCGGAGTCATGTCAAGGAGGAGTAGGTAGGCTGGGCTTGGATTGGGTAGAATTGGTCAGGGAGAGGGCAGGTCAGGGTGTGGCTAGGTAATCAGCAGCAACCCGGGAATTTTAAACAGGAGTGACAGTACAATCATTTTTCAAAGTAAAATATCTAATATATTTGCAATTCCTTCTTCTGTTTTTAGTTAAAAAAACATGTGTTTTGTCCTATTGTACTTATATCTCTTTGTCATGTCAATAGATATTTCCGCTACTGTCTAAACTGGGTGCCAATGGAGTACTTATTGAATATGAAGACATGTTCCCTTACAGTGGTGAGCTGGAAATCCTGAAATCGCCATACGCCTATAGGTGAGTGTGTGAGCACAGGTCTGTCTGTTTATTGTTAGCTTCCTGTAACCCATAATTCTTAGATGAAAAATAACAGTTATGTTCTAAAGAGTCTGTTGCATGGAAATGACACGTAAAAAACAATATGTGGATTTGACTTTCTGTTAGACTTTTTAACCCCTTGGGTGCATATTCATGACCAACCAGCATGAGGCTTAGGAAAATCTGTTATTTAAACTCTTGACTACCAAAAAGGTTGTTAACTCTTTGCTTCTCGGTGTGCTGCAGTCTTTACTGCAGGAATAAAAGGAGCAGTCTGAAAACAGTATAACTGTACTGAGTTGGCAAATTATATAGTAACATAGGAGATGAGGTTGAAAAAAGACCGAAGTCCATCAAGTTCAACCTATACAAATCTAAAATACTTACAAGCTCCAGTTAAACTTAACTAATCCCACTAACAGGTGACCCATTTAATACTAGCAATCATATATATGCATTTTGTTTATAGACAGAAATGTATCCAAACAATTTTTAAATGTATCTAGGGTATTGGCATTCACTACCTCCTTTGGTAATGAGTTCCACAATTTTATTGCTCTTACAGTGACAAAACATTTCAGTTGCAGGAGATTAAATCTCCTTTCCTCCAACCTTAAATTGTGACCTCTTGTCACAAACAATTTTCTTGGAATAAACATAGCTTCTGCCATCTCTGTATATGGGCCTTGAATATATTTATATAAAGTAATACAATTTAGTAAAAATTGTTTACTAAACATTTTAGTTTAGACTTCCACTATTTATATATCCTTCAGTCTCTGAAGCCAACGCTAAGGAACTCTGGGACTATCACACAGTTCCATTCCAGCATGGGACTCCCTTTCACAGCGATTCACCACTTTACCATAAGCTGGGCCCCTCACATCCATCTTTCTCACACTGGCCCAACCTTTTCCACAAGCTGGATCCAGTTGCATTTCTTTACTGGTGCAAAAAACACCCTGATATTTAAGGTTGTACCACTGATGATCTCTAAAGGACGGTAAAAGTTGCCTGTCTATGTTGCTGTCTGTTCACTCCTAACCAAATCTCCTAGACTCACCCCAAACTCCCCAGCCAAGCCATACCCACAGGACACACCTGACTGTGCCTCCACCTGTACTGACTCCACCAAAAAGCTTCCCTGACTAAGGGACCATTTTTCTAAACCTCAAAAGCAAAATTATATAAGATGACTCGTCAGTTTTATGAGGCCTCTTAGGGATAGTTTTAAAGACATTTTTTTTCTTTTCTTTGGAACTGTGTATCAAAAGCTCGCCGCTCAGGTGAGATGATCTAAGACGTCTCGTCAGTATGGAGAGGTCCCGATTTTTTTTTTAGTTTGAAAGATATTTAACTCACTACACAGGGTTCCGGATGTGAAGGAGAGATGCCTACATTACAATATAAGGTCTAAAGATTTTACATGATTTCTCTCCATGCCAGGGAGCTTTTCAATATCGGGCACTAAGGGAGATTAAAGCTTTTATATGAAGAAGAGGTACTTACTTTATATAGGGCTCAGTAAAATAAGATGATGATTTCTTTCCATGCTGCAAAGTTTTTGAGAATCAGGCCCAATGTCTCCAGTTACATGTATGGAGCTCTGCAAGGTAGTTCATTGTCCACAAAATGTAATTCCTTGAAGCACCACTGTCTGAAATACACCTGCTCTCCCTCTCACCTATCCAGCCACAATAGGATACTGCTCCTCTCTCTGGTACAGCCACCACCCCTCTCTCTAGTACAGACGCTACCCCTCTCTCTGTCACAGCCACTGCCCCTCTCTCTGGCACAGCCACTGCCCCTCTTTCTGGCACAGCCACTGCCCCTCTCTCTAGTACAGCCACTGCCCCTCTCTCTGGCACAGCCACTGCCCCTCTCTCTAGTACAGCCACTGCCCCTCTCTCTGGTACAGCCACTGCCCCTCTCTCTGGTACAGCCACTGCCCCTCTCTCTGGTACAGCCACTGCCCCTCTCTCTGGTACAGCCACTGCCCCTCTCTCTGGTACAGCCACTGCCCCTCTCTCTGGTACAGCCACTGCCCCTCTCTCTGGTACAGCCACTGCCCCTCTCTCTGGTACAGCCACTGCCCCTCTCTCTGGTACAGCCACTGCCCCTCTCTCTGGTACAGCCACTGCCCCTCTCTCTGGTACAGCCGCTGCCCCTCTCTCTGGCACAGCCACTGCCCCTCTCTCTAGTACATAGATTACCACTCTCTCTGGTACAGCCGCTGCCCCTCTCTCTGGCACAGCCACTGCCCCTCTCTCTGGCACAGCCACTGCCCCTCTCTCTGGCACAGCCACTGCCCCTTTCTCTGGTACAGCCACTGCCCCTCTCTCTGGTACAGCCACTGCCCCTCTCTCTGGTACAGCCACTGCCCCTCTCTCTGGTACAGCCACTGCCCCTCTCTCTGGTACAGCCGCTGCCCCTCTCTCTGGCACAGCCACTGCCCCTCTCTCTAGTACATAGATTACCACTCTCTCTGGTACAGCCGCTGCCCCTCTCTCTGGCACAGCCGCTGCCCCTCTCTCTGGCACAGCCACTGCCCCTCTCTCTGGCACAGCCACTGCCCCTTTCTCTGGTACAGCCACTGCCCCTCTCTCTGGTACAGCCACTGCCCCTCTCTCTGGCACAGCCACTGCCCCTCTCTCTGGCACAGCCACTGCCCCTCTCTCTGGCACAGCCACTGCCCCTCTCTCTGGCACAGCCACTGCCCCTCTCTCTGGTACATAGATTACCACTCTCTCTGGTACAGCCACTGCCCCTCTCTCTAGTACAGCCGCTGCCCCTCTCTCTGGCACAGCCACTGCCCCTCTCTCTGGTACATAGATTACCACTCTCTCTGGTACAGCCACTGCCCCTCTCTCTAGTACAGCCGCTGCCCCTCTCTCTGGCACAGCCACTGCCCCTCTCTCTGGTACAGCCACTGCCCCTCTCTCTGGTACAGCCGCTGCCCCTCTCTCTGGTACAGCCACTGCCCCTCTCTCTGGAACAGCCACTGCCCCTCTCTCTGGTACAGCCACTGCCCCTCTCTCTGGTACAGCCACTGCCCCTCTCTCTGGTACAGCCACTGCCCCTCTCTCTGGTACAGCCGCTGCCCCTCTCTCTGGCACAGCCACTGCCCCTCTCTCTAGTACATAGATTACCACTCTCTCTGGTACAGCCACTGCCCCTCTCTCTAGTACAGCCGCTGCCCCTCTCTCTGGCACAGCCACTGCCCCTCTCTCTGGTACAGCCACTGCCCCTCTCTCTGGTACAGCCGCTGCCCCTCTCTCTGGTACAGCCACTGCCCCTCTCTCTGGAACAGCCACTGCCCCTCTCTCTGGAACAGCCACTGCCCCTCTCTCTGGTACAGCCACTGCCCCTCTCTCTGGTACTGCCACTGCCCCTCTCTCTGGTACTGCCACTGCCCCTCTCTCTGGCACAGCCACTGCCCCTCTCTCTAGTACATAGATTACCACTCTCTCTGGTACAGCCGCTGCCCCTCTCTCTGGCACAGCCACTGCCCCTCTCTCTGGCACAGCCACTGCCCCTCTCTCTGGCACAGCCACTGCCCCTCTCTCTGGCACAGCCACTGCCCCTCTCTCTGGCACAGCCACTGCCCCTTTCTCTGGTACAGCCACTGCCCCTCTCTCTGGTACAGCCACTGCCCCTCTCTCTGGTACAGCCACTGCCCCTCTCTCTGGTACAGCCACTGCCCCTCTCTCTGGCACAGCCACTGCCCCTCTCTCTGGTACAGCCACTGCCCCTCTCTCTGGTACAGCCGCTGCCCCTCTCTCTGGCACAGCCACTGCCCCTCTCTCTAGTACATAGATTACCACTCTCTCTGGTACAGCCGCTGCCCCTCTCTCTGGCACAGCCACTGCCCCTCTCTCTGGTACAGCCACTGCCCCTCTCTCTGGTACAGCCACTGCCCCTCTCTCTGGTACAGCCGCTGCCCCTCTCTCTGGCACAGCCACTGCCCCTCTCTCTAGTACATAGATTACCACTCTCTCTGGTACAGCCGCTGCCCCTCTCTCTGGCACAGCCACTGCCCCTCTCTCTGGCACAGCCACTGCCCCTCTCTCTGGCACAGCCACTGCCCCTTTCTCTGGTACAGCCACTGCCCCTCTCTCTGGTACAGCCACTGCCCCTCTCTCTGGTACAGCCACTGCCCCTCTCTCTGGCACAGCCACTGCCCCTCTCTCTGGCACAGCCACTGCCCCTCTCTCTGGTACATAGATTACCACTCTCTCTGGTACAGCCACTGCCCCTCTCTCTAGTACAGCCGCTGCCCCTCTCTCTGGCACAGCCACTGCCCCTCTCTCTGGCACAGCCACTGCCCCTCTCTCTGGTACATAGATTACCACTCTCTCTGGTACAGCCACTGCCCCTCTCTCTGGTACAGCCGCTGCCCCTCTCTCTGGTACAGCCGCTGCCCCTCTCTCTGGCACAGCCACTGCCCCTTTCTCTGGTACATAGATTACCACTCTCTCTGGTACAGCCGCTGCTTCTCTCTCTGGTACAGCCACTGCCCTCTGTCTGGTACAGTCACTGCCCCTCTCTCTTGCACAGCCGCTGCCCCTCTCTCTGGTACAGCCGCTGCCCCTCTCTCTGGCACAGCCACTGCCCTCTGTCTGGTACAGTCACTGCCCCTCTCTCTGGTACAGCCGCTGCTCCTCTCTGGTACAGCCACTGCCCTCTGTCTGGTACAGTCACTGCCCCTCTCTCTGGTACAGCCGCTGCTCCTCTCTCTGGTACAGCCACTGCCCTCTGTCTGGTACAGTCACTGCCCCTCTCTCTTGCACAGCCACTGCCCCTCTCTCTGGTACAGCCACTGCTCCTCTCTATGGTACAGCCACTGCCCCTCTCTCTTGCACAGCCACTGCCCCTCTCTCTTGCACAGCCACTGCCCCTCTCTCTGGTACAGCCACTGCTCCTCTCTATGGTACAGCCACTGCTCCTCCACTGCCCCTCTCTCTTGCACAGCCACTGCCCCTCTCTCTGGTACAGCCACTGCTCCTCTCTCTGGTACAGCCACTGCTCCTCTCTCTGGTACAGCCACTGCCGCTCTCTCTTGTACAGTCACTATTTCAAGGGCGATTCCTGCAGCTGCTTTAAATACAATTAAATCTGCTGCTTTTATGAGTATATTGTTTTTTTAGCAAAGGGTACCTATGAGTCACCTACCCTTTGTGATTAGTAAGAAGTAGAAAACTGATACAGTTTTAACACTTGTATTATGCCACAGTCATTTTATGACAAAACATGTTTAGACCTGCTCTTGTAGAAGCACAGGAGGCTGCATTGTATTATATATATGTCACATGCTATTTACCCTTTATCCTGTTTAATTTTGAGTCCACTACTAGGGGGTGCGGATAGGTAAATGTATTGTCTTTTACCAGAGAATAAATTAGCCGAGAATGATGATGTCTGACACATACATTTTACAGTTGCTGACTTTAGTAGAATTAGAGGGAAGACATTATGGAACAAAATACAATAAGTCTGTATCTGTCACTATCTCCCTATGGTATCTGCTCTCTCCAGTGATGCTGACATTGAGAAGATTCTGCACCTGGCCAGCATGAACAAGCTGGAGGTGGTTCCGCTGGTGCAAACATTTGGACATTTGGAGGTGGGTCTGAGATTTTATTTTTTACTTTATATTCTTATTGTATACAAAGATTATGAAATGTATCAGGTCTGGCAGCTCTTAGCCTCAATAGAGAGGGAGTGTAGTGATATAATGTCATCTTTGTGGGCTGGTTTTTGTCTGTGTGACTTTGTGCTGAAAACTCCCATCCTGGTCACCGAATTAAACCCCAACTCCACGCAACCATTTAAACCACCCCACCCCACTCAACCATTTAAACCCCAACTCCACATAACCATTTAAACCCCCCACCCTTCTCAACCATTTAAAGCCCCACTCAACCATTTAAACCCCAACCCTACTCAACCATTTAAAGCCCCACTCAACCATTTAAACCCCAACCCTACTCAACCATTTAAAGCCCCACTCAACCATTTAAACCCCAAACCCACTCAACCATTTAAAGCCCCACTCAACCATTTAAACCCCAACCCCACTCAACCATTTAAAGCCCAACCCCACTCAACCATTTAAACCCCAACTCCACATAACCATTTAAACCCCCCACCCTTCTCAACCATGTAAAGCCCCACTCAACCATTTAAACCCCAACCCCACGCAACCATTTAAACCCCAACCCCACGCAACCATTTAAACCTCCCCACCCCACTCAACCATTTAAACCCCAACCCCACGCAACCATTTAAACCTCCCCACCCCACTCAACCATTTAAACCCCAACTCCACATAACCATTTAAACCCCCCACCCTTCTCAACCATTTAAAGCCCCACTCAACCATATAAACCCCAACCCCACTCAACCATTTAAAGCCCCACTCAACCATTTAAACCCTAAACCCACTCAACCATTTAAAGCCCCACTCAACCATTTAAACCCCAACCCCACTCAACCATTTAAAGCCCCACTGAACCATTTAAACCCCAACCCCACTCAACCATTTAAAGCCCCAACCCATGCAACCATTTAAAGCCCCACTCAACCATTTAAACCCCAACCCCACTCAACCATTTAAAGCCCCACGCCACTCAACCATTTAAACCCCCCACCCCACTCAACCATTTAAAGCCCCACTCAACCATTTAAACCCCAACCCCACTCAACCATTTAAAGCACCACCCCACTCACCCATTTAAAAACCCCACCCCACTCACTCAATTAACGTCCAGATTATGAATGGAGCGCTAACAGTTACGCACAAGTGATAAGGGATTTATCGCCGGTGTTTGCACTCGTCGGGTTTACCGCTGGTATTACAAGTTGAAAGTAAACGCGATTGCTTGAGCGCAATCACAATTTACGCTAGAATGATTACCGCATGTGAAGAACATTGGAATGTGAAATATTCATATTTTCATGTGAGGTTTTTTTATTCAACTTTTTTTGCTTCATTAACTTCTATGGGGGAATACGCGAATGCACATGCGATATTCTAAGATCGGCTTTTTACATGCGTCAGGTTAGCGCAAGAGCAATAATTTATAATTTTTTTCCAATATTGTTTTATTGTGAAAGAAAACACATTATAATGACAACAGTTTCAGGGGTAACATATAAAATCAAAGATCCAACAGTAGCTGAATAACAGTTTCAATAGGCAATGATATGTGTACAATTAGTCTTTTAACATGGACACACAAAATTTTCTAAGATTGAGTAGCCTATCGTAGTGAACGAGGTTTACAAGTAAGTTTCAATTACGAAAACTATCACGGCAACATCAGCAAAAGTATTACAATGGACATGAAAAGTCAGCTGGTAATTATGATAAAACGTAAGTTCAAGTGCAAAGGGCGTCACCAGGTGGGGCAAGCAACCTCAAGGGAGAGGGGGGGGTCACATATTAGGAAAAAGGTAAAGGGGGGAGGAAAGGGAAAATATTCAATTTAATATAAGATTTGGGTGGGGTTCTGAATTAGATATTACTTTACAAGGTAAGGCTGGGAAAACTGCAATGCATATGTGATAGTCTTTGGTCGTCCTGGTATAGGAGAGCAATAATTTTTTATTTTCAAATCATAATACTGGAGCAACCCAACGTGCTAACTTAGTAGTTAACGCTTGAACTGGAGCGTTAACTACCCACCTATTTCACTCACTTAAACCCCCCCATTTCGTGCACCAGCCTAAAACTCACAACAAAAGTCACAACACATTTATTTCATGATCCTTCTGTATCCTATTCAGTAACTTGGGTGCTTTAACCTGACCTTACTTGTGTAATCAATTGTCCTCTCTTTACAGTATGTTCTAAAGCATGATAAGTACCGTGCCATGCGGGAGGTGGAGCGCTACCCAAACAGCCTGAACCCTCACTTTGCTGACGCTCTGCCACTGGTAAAAATGCTATTGACACAAGTCCTGGATAAACACCCCAAATGTAACTGGGTCCATATTGGAGCTGACGAGGTGAGGACACTGCGAGAACATCTGTTATAAGCCTACACCACTGTGCTTGTGTGTGACAAATTTACATAGGTATCTTTCTTTAATCGCCCTGGTTTATGTGTGACATTGTAGTGTCAGTGTTCTCAAAACTATGTATTATGCATAAAAAAGCAGCAATTAAACTTTTTAAAACATTTTTGGTTAAAACTGAAAACTGTTCAGGTTTAAATTAAATTAAAACTAGCATAAAATTCACAGCTGATACTGTGCCCAATTGTGCTTTTCACAAAGAAGAACTTTCCTGAAGTAAATCAGTCTGATCACACCTAATAAGGTCAATACAGCCCCAAAAAAACAGGCAATTCTGCTCTGAACAAGGAACATGACAACCCCAGACAATCGTTTCAGCCTTCCGTGGGCCTCGTAAGTGAGGTGCAGCCATATACCTCTACGCACATTGGTGAGATGCAGCCATATACCTCTAAGAAGTCCACATCTGGTTTGCCCCACTACCCTTATGGAGACTTCCTCAGGGTCATAATACAAATGGATACAGAAAGAGAAGTGCTCTACCAGGAACGTACAACAGCTCAGTAACTTGTTCTACGCAGAGTTACCACCCAGGAGCAACCTTTTTTAGCCAAATTGTGCTTTTCACAGAAGAGAAATTTTCTGAAGTATTTCAGTCTGATCCGCCTAGTAAGGTCAGTCCGGTCCCGAAATACCAGGCAATCATGCTCTGATAAAAGAACATGACAACCCTATATCCCCCTAAGCACATTTGGCAAGGAGTCCATGTCTAGTTTCCCTCATCACCCTTAGGGAGACTTCCACAGAGTCATAATACATTCTCCCTAAGTGTAATGGGGGGAAACCAGACGTGGACTCCTTGTCCAATGTGCTAAGAGCAATGTTGCTGCACCTCACTGACGAGGCCCCCAGAAGGCCGAAGCGATCGTCTGGGGTTCCTCATGCGCTCCAACCTATGCCAATATTTACCTGGGTTGGTGGGAACGTGAGATCGTTTTTTGGGTTTACCTTGACTAAATATACTGATAATGTGATCCTGTGGCTCCGGTACATAGATGATCTCTTGATTCTATGGAAAGGAAATGAATCCCTCTTTAAGGAATTTTTAGGTATACTCAATACCAATGATCTGAATCTTAAATTAATTTATCATATAAGTCCAAAGGAGGTGGAATTCTTGGATATCAAGATAAGTAAAGATAGTACAGGGCATCTAAGTACAGATCTCTTCAGGAAACCTACAGCTACCAACTCAATCTTGGAATACAGCAGCTACCATTCCTGTCCTACTACAAGAGCCATACCAGTCGGGGAATTTTGGTGACTGAGGAGGAATTGTTCAGATTTAAGTACTTTCTTTTTAAGATCTAAAGAATTGAAACTGAGACTCAAATCTAGAGGCTATACATGTAAAGTTACATTTACATGTAAGATCACAAAAATTCTACAAAGAGATCACAAAAATCCTGAATAAGCACTGTGACATCCTCAGGTCTGATGAAGATTTAAAAGAGGTGGTGGGGGAACGAATTGCAGTAAGTTGGAAAAGGGCACCAACGATCAGTAACAAACTCGTGAGGAGTCACTTTGTACGCAAACAAAATAGACAAGTAATATCTGGAACCCATAGCTGTGAGTCTTGTTCTTTTTGTAAATACATGCATAACCTGAAAGAGGTGGAAATTTTCCCAAGGGGTTCTAAAAAGTTAGCCAATTTTGCTAATTGCAGAACGAGAAATGTGCTGTACTGTCTACAGTGTGATTGTCACACATTCTATGTGGGTTTCACTACAAGGGAAGTACGAACCCGACTGTCTGAACACATTAATAACATCAGAAATAGTTTAGAAGTTACTAAAAAAGGCAAGACCTTGACATCAGTTACGAGACATTTTTTTTGAAATATCACAAGGCCAAACCAGTTGTCAAAATGTCGGTACTAAAAGTAATAAAGACAGGCATACGAGGTGAGAACATTGAGCAAATGTTACTACAATCTGAGAGCAGATGGATTTTCTGTCTCAACTCTATGACACCGAAGGGTATGAATGAGAATGCAGGATATGGGTCTTTCTTATAAATAACAGGGTATATTATGGGTATTTAGCAGACAACCTATATATCTACCCATGTGTAGCTTCAATTTCAACTTGTTATTCAGGGATATGTGCGTTTTACAACATATGAGAATTTTTATGATTAGTAGCAGTTTATAATCTAATCTACACTCGTTGTTTATTTTAACCCAATAGTATACACATTCTCAGGATAACCTGTGCTCATAGAATCACCTCACACAATGGTTTAACTGCTTTGTACAAGCAATATTATAACCAGAGACACAAGTTAATATTTTACCATATGGTATACATAATAAACTAAAAGGATACTTTCCTTTTTAACACCTCTGCATTTTCATCTGTGTATGTCACTGAATTTATCACCACCTTACATACGTATGAGTAGTGCAAAACATCTTTTCTAACTGTTTTATGTATAATAATTGGTTCTCTATAACATCTAAATCTGAATCAAGTTAAAATGACTCCCTTATTAATTAGATATGCTGTTAGGTTTACATGAAAGGATCATAATAGGTTGGTGTATGAAACATAATGTAACAATATAAAGGCTTTTTACAGCTCTTAACACTATTCCACAATTTAGGTCCTCCAAACTGGTCTTTAAGTTGATGCCATTCAAAAAATGTCTATCGCAATTTTTGCGGTAGTTACCACTAATAGCAACAAATATTACTGTGATAGTCTTTCTGCTGTATATACAAGTTCTCGATATTTACATTTCGATTGCACCCATGCTCGCTACCCAATAGAGATAAGGGGGAGTAACCTATGAGTCTTTCTGTCAGTCTAACAAGTACATGTTAGCTGGTCACATGACTTGCTGAATGAATAGCGATCACGCCTGTCAGATAGGCTACAATGGTGGGGGTGTGAATCATACCTCCTCCGGATTGGTCTCTACAGGCTTTTTAAGGATAGGGCTATCTACACTCATGTTCGCCTTTGAAAAAGCTACGACGAAATGCGCATCAGGCGACCGCTACCTCATGTGAGCTGCTAGGAGTTTGGTGTGAAATTTGTTCCACAAACATTCGAAGCCAATTTACTAAGCATTTACTGTTGATGTAACTTATGGGTACTGTTTGGTATTAGGTATGGGTGTTTAGACTTGAGTTTATTGGGACTATGTCCCTGCTTAATATGTAAAATAAGTGCATATATAACACCTTGTTCCTTTACTGGGAGTACACTACTTCCCTTCCCATATAAGTAATTAACTGCTGAGTATTTCATACTTATTGCCTGTCATTTAGCAGTCTCACACAGGCCTGATAGCTTACTTTCTTTTAGTTAATTGTATGTGTGTTTGTCTTGTTGATATATCCGTTTGTTGCAGATTTTTACCATATACATATCAATAAAAGTTCATTTTTATTTATAGTTTAATATTTTCCCAATTCTTTTGTAAATTTTGAACATAAGTGAGTGTTCTATAAGGTGCTTCCTTTCTATTCTCAATATGATCGTCTGGGTTGCCATGTTCCTTGTTCAGAGGAGGATTACCTGGTATTTCGGGGCTGAACCGACTTTACTTGGCGATATCAGACTGATATACTTCAGGAAAGTTCTCCTCTGTGAAAAGCATAATTGAGCTAAAAGTGGCTGCTCCTAGGTGGTAACTTGCCATAGATCAAGCTACTGAGCTGTTGTTCGTTCCTAGTAGAGTATCTTCATAGTTTAATTGCAGCACAAAACAGGTGAAAATAAATAATATAAATATACTTCTCATAATTTAAACATTTTTGGAGAATTACATTTTTGTGTTCTACGCCTTAAAGACAAATTATATTTTACATTAGTCACGTCATAAATGAACAAAACTGTGGGCATGAATATGGGGCTTATCCTATCCGGCAGAGCTTGCAATCTAATAAAGTTGCTTCTTCCTGCAGGTTTACCATCTTGGTGAAGGGCAGGATTCCAAGAGCTGGCTAAACGATAACAAAGGTGACCTGGGCAAGATGTTTCTCGCTCACATCTTAGAGGTGGTGAAATTCCTGCGCACTGACTACCCTAACAAGCAGCCGATCATGTGGGATGACATGCTCAGGAAGCTTAGTGTAGAAGTCATCAAGGGTGAGAGCACATCAGCATATAACCATCTCATATGTAGCGTAACGTTCCATAAAGGGACATTACATACTAAGAACATTTCATTCACCCCCTACTTATTATGGGTGCCGCCATTTTGGAAACTAGGTTACACTGGGGGTATCTGAAGTAGAGTTACTGCACATGTGCAAACACATCAGCACTGGAATGCAGTGAAAGCTTTCAACATGACGGCACTCCTGACTAGAGGGGGCAGGGAAAAACCTCAATACCAAGCTTATGAAATTAATTTAGTGTTTAATGTCCCTGTAATTATGTATGGAAGTCTAAAAACTAATGATTCCTATAGAGAGAGCAATCCTATGAAGTTTAGCCATCCTCCATCTATGCCCCCCCAGCTCTACCTACTTAACACACATGACTTCACCTACTCTTATTCCACCCAAAGGACAACCAACAACTGCCCACTGGCTTCCCAAAATTATTTTCTAGAACAACCCCCTAGCGCAGGGGTCAGCAACCGTGGCACCCCAGATGTTTTGGAACTACATTTCCTATGATGCTGTCATTCTTTAGGCTGTCTGAGCATCATGGGAAATGTAGTTCCAAAACATCTGCAGTGTCAGGGTTGCTGACCCATGCCCTAACGGACCTTCTTTCCTTCTCCGTTTTTTTTTCTTTTTGTTTCTTTTTGTCGTTCCTTCCTTCTATCTTCCCATTGCAGTACTGACTATGTCACTTCCCCCTCCTTGCATGCACAACCTTTTCACATAAGCATTTATCATTGCTGTTACAACAATATTTATTTGTTTGTTTTTTTCAGCTTCTAGTATCATCCAGTATGTATCTCCAGTGCTGTGGATTTACAGTCCAAATTTCAACATCCCCCAGACAGGTAAGTAGCTTAGACTCTAATGGTCCTGACAAGTTCTTTGTGATATCTTTTCCAAACATCACTTTGTAAATAATAATATTTATATTCTGGAACAAGGCTACTACATAATTCATGAATAACCTTAAAGTGACACTTAAAAAATGAAAGTTTCATGATTCTGATAGAGATCACAATTTAAAATCACTTTCCAATATACTTCTATTATCAAAATGTGCAGTCTTTTTATATGCACACCTTCTGAGGCTCCAGCTCCTACTGAGCATGCGTAAAAGTGCACAGTATATACATTTGCATTTTTTTGATTGGCTGAATGCTGTCACATGATACAAGAGAAAATTAGATTAGCTTTGAAATTTGCCAGAAAATAATCTCCTACTTGTTTTAAAATTCAAAGTAAGTGATATTGCATTGTCTTTTTTATATATGTATATATCTGTGATTGACTGATGGCTGTGTGTCAGGTGGGAGGCTGATCTGTACACTAAAGCTAAAATTAACCCTACAAGCTACCTAATTAACCCCTTCACTGCTGGGCATAATACAAGTGTGGTGCGCAGTGGCATTTAGCGGCCTTCTAATTACCAAAAATCAACGCCAAAGCCATATATGCCTGCTATTTCTGAACAAAGGGGATCCCAGAGAAGCATTTACAACCATTTGTGCCATAATTGCACAAGCTGTTTGTAAATAATTTCAGTGAGAAACCTAAAGTTTGTAAAAAAAAGTGAACAATTTTTTATACCAAAATGGGCCTAGATCAATACTTTGGGTTGTCTACTAAAACAAAATATATACATATCAAGGGATATTCAGGGATTCCTGACAGATATCAGTGTTACAATGTAACTATCGCTAATTTTGAAGAAAAAAAATGGGTTGGAAATAGCAAACACTGGGTATTTCTAAACTCAGGACAAAATTTAGAAACTATTTAGCATGGGTGTTGTTTGGTGGTTGTAGATGTTGTCAGTATATGGCCGGGTTATAATACAACAATATATTTAAAAATTATTATTTAAAACCAACCCCCAATAAAATGCATATACGAAAAAATTTAAATTAATGTAACTTCCTAAATTCTTTATATTAGTTACATTTATAAACACATTGAATTATATTTATAGAAAACCAGATAGGAATCAAACTATACAAGTTTCAACTGTTACAATATTCTTTACAAAGCAAACCAAATGTACCTTTAGAATTAACCTTATTCACAATTTAATTGCATTACCTCACCACAATGAAATACCAAAGTATGGGCCACTAACTTTCAGACCAGCACAATTAAACTATTTAGCCTACAATTTATCCTATATAACTCTAATTTAAAACTTCAGACATTATATATATTATTTGTGCAAACAACCAATTCCTATGCCAATTTCTCTGAGCTGAAATAAACTCTTTAGCAGCAATAAGGCAAATTCTAAAATATATATGTATATATATATATATATATATATATATATATATTTGCAAAGATAAATTACTTAACATTAATGATTAGTTTTAAACTACACAGGGCTATGAAACACAAGTTTAAAATACAAATTGGGTCCTTTTAAATTTACTAACTGCAATTAGACTGTAGCAATAATGAATGTATTTGCTTTAAAATATCAAATTATATACTTAACAATTTCTTATACTTCACCAAATAAGCAAATCAATTCTTCCAGGGTTCTTCTGATAAATCCAATTTCACCTCATAAATTAAAAGAGGTGATTTTTGCAAGATGGATAAAAATTAGGCCCAGATTGCTTTATAATAGACTGGATCCCAAGGCAGCAGTTTGTCAGTCAAAATTCAGCAGCAGAGTCCTTTTTTCTCTCTTGCCTGGGGTTATATCACGTGATATAATCCCACCCCTTTTTATTCTAATCATCAGTGATAAATTCGATAGGCCCTTAACGAAGCTTTTCTTTTTGGATTGGCCCTTCAGATGCTTAGCATTGATTGGCTATTTGGGAGACACCTCCCTGATTGGCTCATCTGGCTCTGCATGTGTTCCAATAGTTAATTTATTTGGCTGTCATACCAGTTTTAATCCCCTAGGGGGCAGTAGACAACCGCAAATGCAGTTTCACCATCAAAAATTGCTAACAGTCTAATTATTTAACCTTTAAAATGTTTATCAAACATATTATAATCTCTTGTATTAATAAATCATATGTTTCATATATGGTCCGCACAGTCTCATTTTCTCTGATCATTTTAAGACCAAACGTGAAAATATTCCACTTATAATATATTAAAAATGCATTTAAAAATCATATCTTCTATGAAACGATTTAAAAGGATTATAATACCTTCATCATGGATTCACTTACTCTCTCAGCCATCATCTCAACATCAAACACACACCTTGAGATCATCAACCAGATGTCATTTTCATATCATTATATCTATATTGAATTACTATCCCATAAAGATTAATATTTCACATTCCTAATAATTTTTGAGTACATAGATTGATGTTTATGGCTAATATTCATAGGACATCTTGTTGTCTGAAAAATAAAGAAACAGATGTTGTAATTTTAAAATAAACACTTATACATTTATGTTACAGTATTTAAAATTATACAGGCTGTATTTTAAAAATGAATTTAACAACTGCAATGTCACATGTGTCTCTGTTTAGCTATTTTTTTAAATTGAGACGTATATCTGAGCTTCGTGTATTCAAAACTCAATAGGGAGCACTTAACATCTAGAGGGGATGAATCACTTCTTCAGCTAAAACAGTTTTTTCCTGAATCTAATTAAGCTTCAAACTAAATCCAGTGAGCCATGGTGTTAAATTATCACATTTGTCTGTTAGTGAAGGTTGGCATATGCTTCTCCCAGATCAGAATGTATATTGAGAATTTTCAAAGGGCTTCTGAGCATATTTTCCACCAAAACACAGATTATTGGCTCCATCAACCCAGGGGTTTGTGCTGGTTAATGAGATAGATGCTCTCTTTTGAACTCTTAGATGTTATGTTAATCAGGAGAAAGTATCTCATGTCTGATCTCAGATTTGGAATACATAGAATGTATTCAGTGATAAAATGAGCATGCTCAAACTTACTATTTGAGAGATTTCATACTTATTTTATCATATATATATATATATATATATATATATATATATATATATATATATATATATCAGACATCCCAGACTTTGTTTTTTTTTTTGTTTATAAATAGATCATCTACAAAACATTTATGCAAAGAAAAATGAGTCTATAATGTCCCTTTAAGGGTAAGAAAATTGAAAAATGGTCTGGTCACTAAGGGGTTAAAGAGACATGAAACCCAAAAATTTTCTTTCATGATTTAGGTAGAACATTCAATTTTAAACAACTTTCCAATTTACCTCTATTATCAAAGGTGCTTCATTCTTTTGGTATCATTTGTTGAAGGAGCAGCATTGCACTACTGGCTTCTAACTGAACAAATGGGTGAGTCAATGACAATCAGTATATATATATGCAGCCACCAATCAGCAGCTAGAACCTAGGTTATTTGATGCTCTTAAGCTTTCCTAGATAAACCTTTCAGCAAAGGATAACAAGAGAAGGAAGCAAATTAAATAATAGAAGTAAATTAGAAAGTTGTTTAAAATGATATGCTCTGACTGAACCATAAAAGAAAAATTTTGTGTTTAATGTCCCTTTAATTAACCTTTAATAGTAAATACACAACTGATACTGCTTTATTAGTTTCAAATCAAACACCTTTTTTAGTTTGTTCTTTTTTTTCTCAGAAAAGATTATCTCCAAGTATCAAGACAGCGGATTTAAAACTATTTGGTTTGCAAGCGCTTTCAAAGGGGCATCAACAGTTGACCAAATGTGGACTCCTATCAGCACGCACATGAAGAATCATCAGTTGTGGAGTCAGATGATTAAATCCATGTCTCGTTTCCCTAAAATACACTACCAGGGTATCGCTCTCACAGGGTGGCAAAGGTGAGTGCACCAGAATGCATGCAATATGTAGGTATTTTATATTCTGTATAAGAGTGTTTAGGGAACTACCACTTCCTGTATCTCAAATGTCTCACAAACTGCTGGATTATCCCAAATTTTAATTTAAAGGGAAAAAACACTCTCATGTGATTAATCCCATAATGAAAGTTCATTTGAGCTTAAAGGGACATTAAACACTTTCAGATGATAATATAAAAATTGATAAATTGTATATATAAAAAAATCTTTGCAATATACTTTAATTATTTATTTTGTCCCCTTTTCCTGTAATTCTATTCTGAAATTGTTAGCTTTTCAGTTCCTGTAAGAAATGAAAGCGCAAAACACTATTATATCCCACGCAGCCATTTGCTACACACTCTAGTGACCTATTTATTACTGTCCCTAATTGGACACAGTAGAGAAGGTAACCTAAGTTACAACATGGCAGCTCCCATTGTTTTATAGACACTAACACTTTACACGTCTTTTGTCAATATTTAAACAGCTAATGAAACTTTAAAAAGTATTTCTATGTATTATTCTCAGACTAATCGTTTCTTTGAATGCATCATTCTACATAGCTTTTATTTAGTGTTTATTGTCCCTTTAAGAGCTTGCTTACCTTCTTCACAATGATAACAATGCTCTTTTGGAAAACCTCTGGTATATTTTACTTCACTTGAATGCACTCCCCCATGCCTACTGGTTGCTCCATAAGCTGCAGACATGCTTTCAGCCAATGACAAGCAAGTTAGCCAGAGTGTCACAAACAAAGGGGTGTGGTCCTTGACAAACCAGTGTTTAACTAATGCGGCTCGCAACCATCTCTAAGATAATGCTGTTGATGTTAACAGTGAACACTTTGTGACCCCTACTTTGACTATTTTATATAGCTCTGTAATGAAGGTGAAAAGGACATTAAACACCTCTTTTGTTAAAAAAAATTGTGCTCGTCTCACACTGGAGGTCAAATCTTGTAATCTAAGTATGTTGCAAAATACAGCAAAATTGCCTAAATCCTCTACATACAACGCAAAGATTGCTTAGACACTCACAGCTGGCCCTAAATAGCCAACATCAAGATATTTTGATACTGTGGGCAATTTGCAGCATACTTAGGCTACAGAATTCGACTTCCGACTTCTCTAGGGAGTGGGGGCAAAGCACCATTTTATACAGCAAAGAAATGTCTTTTGCAACAAAAGCAAGCCATATAAATAATGACTGTTTATTGCAATGTTGATTAATTTTCATTAAAGGGATAGTCTAGTCAAAATTAAACTTCCATGATTCAGACAGAGCAGGCAATTTTAAGCAACTTTCTAATTTACTCCTATTATCAATTTTTCTTTGTTCTCTTGGTATCTTTATGTGAAAAAGTTGGAATGTAAGCTTAGGAGCCGGCCCATTTATTTGTTCAGCACCCTGGGTAGCGCTTGCTGATTGGTGGCTAAATGTAGCTTTTTCAAATAAAGACAGCAAGAGAACAAAGAAAAATTGATAATAGGAGTAGATTAGAAAGTTGCTTAAAATTGCCTGCTCTACTGGTAACATTACCGGACGTGATGTAAGTTTTCTCCACATATTATGATCATTTATATGCCTGGCAAGAATCATATATATCACATAGAGATATATTTTGGGAGAAGATTCAAAATCCTACTTTGACCTCTGATGAAAGTGCGAATTTGACCTCCTCTATCTCGGAATTTGAAATTAAAAAAGCTATTAAGAACTTACACCTAGATAAGGCACCAGGCCCGGATGCAATCCCCAATGAGTTTTATAAAATTTTAAGTCAAGATATTACCCCATACCTAGAAAATCTTTTTAACTTTTATTATTCTGGGGTTAATACTATCCCATCAAATTTCTCTGCGTCAGTAACTATGCTGATCTTGAAGCCAGGGAAGGATCCTTTAAAGAAAGAATCTTATAGACCCATAGCACTCCTTAATTCTGATTACAAAATACTTACCTTCATTCTTGCCAGTCGTCTGCAAACTCTTTTACCAAATATTATCCCTCCAAGCCAGACAGGGTTCATGCATAAGAGAAACTCTGCAGCCAAGATAAGAGACATTTTTTAACTATTGATTATTATAATGCATCAGAAGGAATTGCTGAAAAGGGGAAAATAAATAGACATGTGCATGGCGAAAAAATTTGGTTCGGTTCGGATCGATTCGGATTTTTTCGAATTTCGGTTCGGAGCGATTACAATTCGGAAAAATTTGAATCAATTTGGTTCGGATTTGTTTCGGATTCATTTGTATTCGAATAAATTCGGTTCGGATTTGTTTCGGATTCATTTGGATTCGAATAAATTCGGCTGGATTCGATTCGGTTCGGAAATTCGGAATTTCGGTAAGTGTTAGGTGGGATTAGACTAGTATTATGTACTGTACATTAGGTGTAACCCATAGCAGAGTGATATAACCTAATATACTGTACAATACTAGTGTAATCCATGGCCATCCGAATGTACCGAATAAATCCGAAGTTATTCGGATTTATTCGGTAGATTTGGCACTATTTTAATTCGGTGATTCGGTTCGATCCGAATCCCCAAATTTGCCGAATTTCCGAATCGAACATGTCTAAAAATAAATTTAAAAGATTTAGCGATTATTTCAGTAGATGCAGAAAAAGCGTTTGACTCCATTCACTATGACCATTTAATTTTTTCTTTATATAAATTTGGATTCAAAGAAAATTTTGTCAGATTTATTCAAAATTTGTATAGCAATGTTACTACAAAATTAGTTGTGAATAGCAATTTATCACCAGATATAAGGCTTAGCAGCGGTGCACGACAAGGATGCCCTTTGTCTCCCTTTCTTTTAAATATTATAATTGAACCCTTGGCTATTATGATTAGGCAATATCAGGAGGGCATTAAAGTAGGGCATAAAGAACTTAAAATAGCTCTATATGTAGATGATATTCTTTTATATGTGTTGAATACTAAAATAAATATTCCAAGAATATTAAACAATATCGAGCAGTTTGGGTCCTTTTCTAATTACAAGATTAACACCTTAAAATCTGAAATTTTCTGGATTAAGAGGAATAGAGAATTTATTAAGGAAATCCTTTTTAAAGTAGCAACTACGTGTTTCAAATATTTGGGTATTTACATATCTCTTCACCCAGAAAATTGGTACAATCTTAATATTCTCTCTGTTCTTGATAAAGTTAAAAAGTCCAATTGAAATTGGCAAAGTTTTCCTCTTTCTATATTGGGGAGGATAGCTTTATTTGAAATGGTTGTTCTTCCAAAAATATTGTATGTGATGCAAAATACCCCAGTTTTTCTGAGAGGAAGGGATTTGAAAGATTTAAATACTGCAATCCGTGGATTTATTTGGCAAAAAAAAGCCACAAATCTCTTTAAAAATTGGGAAAATTGGGAGGTTTGGCGCTACCTGATGTATGAATATATAACTTGATTTTTTTAGCACGGATATTAATTGATTGGATTCTGAAATTAGATTATTTCACAAATAATGACTTAGAAATTAATACAACGTACCTACTCTCCCCGGTAGCTTTGATACACTGTGAATCCGCTATAGTACCTAAAAATATAAAAAATAAATAAATCTGTCTATACGCCTATTTTAGCCTGGCGAAAGATTCTTGTAATGTTATCAATCCAACCCAATATTTCTAAATATCAAGTTATCCTAGGAAATCCAGAATTTCAACATGGGACCCAGTCGGAGGTGTTCCAGAAATGGGAAAGTTCAGGGTTAAACAAGATCTCCCAACTAATAGAAACAGAAAATCAAACAGTGAAAAAAATGTAATGCTTTGAGTCAAGAATTTGATCTTTCAAATAAAGATTTGTTTGCATATTTACAAGTCAGACATTACATATCAAAGATAGTGATGGAGCGCGGCTGGAGATTGGACTAGGGCAGGATAGAGGATTGGCTTACTTTGGCTGGAAATGGTATTTTGTCTGTTTCCACTGGGTACCAGATGCTTATTTCACGAGAAGGTGATTTTAATGTGAGAGAAATCTCCCAACAGTGGGGTAATCTAATTCCTTCTGAAACAGTAACTGCAAGTTAGGTGATTTGGGCTGGTAATGCAAACTGCACTATCATCAACCTGGATAGAAGCACATATGAAATTAATATATAGAACCTATTATACCCCAGAGAAGGGCTGGAAATGGGGAAACTCAACCTTTAGTTCCTGTCCTAAATGTTCTTACCCAAGGGCCAATTTGGTTCATATGATCTGGGAATGCCTGAAAATGTATCAGCTATGGCAAAAAAATAATATATTGGGCACTCAAGAAACTCAAGATGCCCATGAGTAACATTCACATTATACATATAGTTTTTCTTTGGGAGGGGACTCCTGAGGGCCAATATATGAAACTGATTAATTTGATCATTTTGGCGGTTAGATATCTGATTCTCAGGAAATGGAAAGAGCCAGTTGTCCCTAATATTCTGGAAGTTAGGAATTATTAAAAAAAAACAAAAAAAACAGTATATACTAGAACAGGGCTCGACAAACCCAGGAGCCTGGGAGCCACTCGCTCCTAGAATTTCACCCCTGGCTCCTAACTTTTTGGGTTATCCTCCATATATCTATATACAATTTAAACTGCCTGGCTCCTAAATATTCTTACTGGCTCCTAATTTTTAAACAGATTTGTCAAGTGCTGTAAACTAGAACAATATAACGTAGATCTTAATAATCGAGATATATGTACTTTTTTCAAAAAATGGTCTCCTTTCATTAAAACTTTCCCCCCGAATGAAATCGATCATATCATTTATTCCTTAAGAGATTCGGAAATAGTTTTATTAGGGGTATGGTGAAAAACGTGGTGGGGTGCTCCTTATTTATTTTTTTTCTCTCCCCCCTCCTCCCCCTCCGCCCTCAATTAATTTAGCGAACTAACAGAAAGAAAGATCAAAAATTATATTATAACTCCTAAATAGTCTTACACTATTAAGATTTGTTAATGTAATTCTCTTGAAAGTAATGTATGTCATTTAATATATTATTTGGTTAAAGTCTAATGTTAAGACAAAAGAAAATGCCTTGGAAAATTATATGACAAGAATATGAATATGTAATTAAAGCAAAAAGATTTGTTAATATGATTGCCTAGACTAACAAGTCCTAAGTTTTAGGAGACATACAAGAGGATTTGTTTCTCTGTCTTCATTTTTAAGATATTTTGACTCCTGAATCCTTTGATTTTCGCATAATTGTGACAGCCTTGTTAGGCGGCCAATGGGTTTAATTTTGATAAAATGATGTGGTTTGTCCTGGCAGATACGATCATTATTCAGTGCTATGCGAGCTTCTTCCTGTGGGTATTCCATCCCTTGCCGTGTGTCTCCAGACATTACAGCACGGTAAGTGACTCCGGATCAGAAGCAGAGGGTATTTACCTGTCTGATGTGCTGACAACTCTCCCATTTCTACCTGTACAGGAAAGTTCACAGATGGAGCCAAAAAGGAAATGGCAAATATTCTGGGATTCAGTAACATTGATGCAGAGAAGAATATTTGGTAAATATGTTTAAAGGAACATGAATGTGGTGTATATTCTGTATATGCTGTATATGTGTGTGTGTGTGTATATCTATTCTATCTTATCAATCTATTTTATCTAATATATATTTATCTCATCTATCTTATCTATCTCATCTATCTAATATATCTATACTATGTCCATTTCATTTTTTCTTACCACTACCATCATTTTTAAGCTTTTGACCAAAAAACGTGTGTTTTTAGTTCAAATCTGCTTAGAATAATTGTTAAAAGAGAGACAAAAAAATATTGAAATGCACAATATACTTTAATTTGCATAGGTACTTCTGAGAAACGTTATCACAGGTTTTGTGTAGGTTGTACTTCTAGCATACGCAGGTAAGCTGTGCACACCCACACTGACATGTTCTAAGTGGTCTGACATTACGCTCTATGGGGTAGATTTATCATACCCCGAGCGGACATGATTGGCTATAGCGAATCATGGCTGCCCTGCACCGTTAAATGCTGACAGCGTATCAGCATTTAACATTGCACAAGCAGTTCTGGTGAACTGCTTGTGCAATGCCACCCCCTGCAGATTTGTGGCTAATCGGCCGCTAGCAGCGGGTGTCAATCAACCCGATAATATATAGGCGGCGAACGAGTTAAGGAGCAGAGGAAACAGTTACATTAGGGGCAATACGGCCTTAATAAATTGACCCCTATTGGCGAAATTTATAGACGCCGAAGGTCCTTGTTATAAAGGTGAGATCATGTTCAAAATTCTTTGAGCTTCCTTTACCTATCTCTTAAAGGGATTACTGAACCCACATTTTTTCTTTCATGATGTAGGAAGAGCAGCAACTTACTAATTTACTCCTATTATAAATTTTCCTTCGTTCTCTTGCTATCTTTATTTGAAAAGCAGGAATTTAAAGCTTAGGAGCCAGCCCATTTTTGGTTCGGAAATTGGGTTATGCTTGCTTATTGGTGACTAAATGCAGCCACCAATAAGCAAGCACTATCCAGGGTGCTGAACCTAAAATGGGCTGGTTCCTAAGCTTTACATTCCTGCTTTTTAAATAAATATAGCAAGAAAACGAAGGAAAGTTGATAATAGGAGTAAATTAGAAAGTTGCTTAAAATTGTATGCTCTACCTGAATCGTGAAAGAAAAAATTTGGGTTCAGTGTCCCTTTAAGTAGATGAAAAAATGTAAAATCCTATTTAGGAAATATTCATATTTAATAAAGTGTTCTAGTGTTTATTTACTGTAAATATTTTATATTTCTTGGTTCTGCACATAGCAGAATATGTTCTATGTATTTATAAATAGATATCCCTATATATATCTAATTTACTCCTATTATAAATTTTCCTTCGTTCTCTTGCTATCTTTATTTGAAAAGCAGGAATTTAAAGCTTAGGAGCCAGCCCATTTTTGGTTCGGAAATTGGGTTATGCTTGCTTATTGGTGACTAAATGCAGCCACCAATAAGCAAGCACTATCCAGGGTGCTGAACCTAAAATGGGCTGGTTCCTAAGCTTTACATTCCTGCTTTTTAAATAAATATAGCAAGAGAACGAAGGAAAGTTGATAATAGGAGTAAATTAGAAAGTTGCTTAAAATTGTATGCTCTACCTGAATCGTGAAAGAAAAAATTTGGGTTCAGTGTCCCTTTAAGTAGATGAAAAAATGTAAAATCCTATTTAGGAAATATTCATATTTAATAAAGTGTTCTAGTGTTTATTTACTGTAAATATTTTATATTTCTTGGTTCTGCACATAGCAGAATATGTTCTATGTATTTATAAATAGATATTCCTATATATATATCTGTATATGTATAGATATATATTGTACCAAAATACCATCAGATATATGTAAAAATATGTATTTATGAATAAATAAAACATATTCTGCTATGTGAAGAACATTGGAATGTGAAATATTAAGAATATGTGATCAGGTTTGTGCGCATGGGGTTAGCGCGCAAGTGAAAACAGTTTACTGTCTACTCCTAATACGAGCGCAACATGATGCATGCAAAAAGCTTACTTGTAGCGGAGTTAACGCCTGAGCAGGAACGTTAATTAGCACTCCACTTGTAACCTGGCCCATAATCTTTTAAAGGGACAGTCAAGGCCAAAAAAATATTTCATGATTTAAATAGGGAATGTAATTTTAAAAAACTTTCCAATTTACTTTTATCACCAATTTTGCTTTGTTCTCTTGGTATTCTTAGTTGAAAGCTAAACCTAGGAGGTTCATATGCAAATTTCTTAGACCTTGAAGACTGCCTCTAATCTGAATGCATTTTGACCACTAGAGGGCATTAGTTCATGTGTTTCATATAGATAACATTGAGCTCATGCACATAAAGTGACCTAGGAGTGAACACTGATTGGCTAAAATGCATGTCTGTCAAAGGAACTGAAATAAGGGGGCAGTCAGCAGAAGCTTAGATACAGGGTAATTATAGAGGTAAAACGTGTATTATTATAACTGTGTTGATTATGCAAAACTGGGGAATTGGTAATAAAGGAATTATCTTTTTTTTTAAACAACAAAAATTCTGTTGTTGACTGTCCCTTTAATTTGTTCCAAAATCCCAAACACTTTTACAAGTACTACTTAAAGGGACATGAAACACACATTTCTTCTTTTATGACAGATAGAACATACATTTTTGAACAACATTCCAATTTACTTCTATTATCAATTTTGCTTTATACTCTTGGTATCCTTTTATAGAAGGAACAGCAATGCATTACTGAGAGCTAGCTGAACACATTAATAAACCAATAACAAGAGACATTTATGTGAAGCCACCAATTAACAAGTAGCTCCCAGCTCCTGAGCCTACCTAGGTATGTGTTACAACAAAGGATACAAAAAGAGCAAAGCAAATTAGATAATAGAAGTAAATTGGAAATTCATTTAAAATAGTATGCCGTATCTGAATAACGAAAGAAAAAAAAATTGGTTTCATGTCCCTTTAAGGTAGACCCTACACCCCCTGTCGCAGGGCACTACATCTTACACAGGCACTGAAATCATAGACTACGGACAAGTTTTATACAAGTACATGTCTGTAAACAATCAGTTATTCTTCTTTATTTCACTTCTTGTAGTACTGGAAATGGTGCATTCCCGGGATCTGAGATTTTCCGCCTGGTCAAAAAAATTAACGAGGAGTTAAAAAAAAAGATCAGAGAACTACTGGAGGGAAACAAGTGAGTGAAATGTGAATTAGTAGGGAACTGGCACATATAGGCATACACCCTGTACCCACTTCAGGTACTCAAATGCACTGCACCCCCTGCAGGCAGTCACAGAGTACTACACCCTATACATGTACTGACAGATACTACACCCCCTGCAGACAGTGAAAGAGTACTACACCCAATACAGGTACTAACAGATACTACAGCCCCTGCAGGCAGTGAAAGAGTACTACACTCTATACAGGTACTAACAGATACTACACCCCCTGCAGGCAGTGAAAGAGTACTACACTCTATACAGTGACTAACAGATACTGCACCCCCTGCAGGCAGTGAAAGAGTACTACACCCTATACAGGTACTAACAGATACTACACCCCCTGCAGGCAGTGAAAGAGTACTACACTCTATACAGGTACTAACAGATACTGCACCCCCTGCAGGCAGTGAAAGAGTACTACACCCTATACAGGTACTGACAGATACTACACCCCCTGCAGGCAGTGAAAGAGTACTACACCCTATACAGGTACTAATAGATACTACACCCCCTGCAGGCAGTCACAGAGTACTACACCCTATTCAGGTACTAACAGATACTACACATCCTGCAGGCACTCACAGAGTACTGCACCCTATACAGGTACTAACAGATACTACACCCCCTGCAGGCAGTCACAGAGTACTACACCCTATACAGGTGTAACAGATACTACACATCCTGCAGGCACTCACAGAGTACTACACCCTATACAGGTACTAACAGATACTACACCCCCTGCAGGCAGTCACAGAGTACTACACCCTATACAGGTACTAACAGATACTACACCCCCTGCAGGCACTCACAGAGTACTACACCCTATACAGGTACTAACAGATACTACACCCCCTGCAGGCAGTCACAGAGTACTACACCCTATACAGGTACTAACAGATACTACACCCCCTGCAGGCACTCACAGAGTACTACACCCTATACAGGTACTGACAGAGGTTACACCCCCCCCCTGCATGCAGTCACAGAGTACTACACCCTATACAGGTACTAACAGATACTACACCCCCTGCAGGCAGTCACAGAGTACTACACCCTATACAGGTACTAACAGATACTACACCTCCTGCAGGCAGTCACAGACTACTACACCCTATACAGGTACTAACAGATACTACACCCCCTGCAGGCAGTCACAGAGCACTACACCCTATACAGGTACTGACAGAGGTTACAGCCCCCCCCCCCCTGCAGGCAGTCACAGAGCACTACACCCTATGCAGGTACTGACAGATACTACACCCCCTGCAGGCAGTCACAGAGCACTACACCCTATGCAGGTACTGACAGATACTACACCCCCTGCAGGCAGTCACAGAGCACTACCCTATGCAGGTACTGACAGATACTACACCCCCTGCAGGCAGTGAAAGAGTACTACTCCCTATGCAGGTAATGACAGAGGTTACACCCCCCCTGCATGCAGTCACAGAGCACTACACCCTATGCAGGTACTGACAGATACTACACCCCCTGCAGGTAGTCACAGAACACTACACCCTATGCAGGTACTGACAGACACTACACACCCTGCAGGCAGTCACAGAGCACTACACCCTATGCAGGTACTCACAGATACTACACCCCCTGCAGGCAGTCACAGAACACTACACCCTCTGCAGATACTGACAGACACTACACCCCCTGCAGGCAGTCACAGAACACTACACCCTCTGCAGATACTAATGGACACTGCACCCCCTGCAGGCAGTCACAGAACACTACAACCTCTGCAGATACTAAAGCACACTGCACCCCCTGCAGGCAGTCTCAGAGTTATACACCGTATGTATATAATGACACACATTGCACCCCCTGCAGGCAGTCACAGAGCAATACACCATATGTATATAATGACACACATTGCACCCCCTGCAGGCAGTCACAGAGCACTACACCATCTGCAGATACTAACGGACACTGCACCCCCTGCATGCAGTCACAGAGCACTACACCCTCTGCAGATACTAACGGACACTGCACCCCCTGCAGGCAGTCACAGAGCACTGCACCCTCTGCAGATACTAATGGACACTGCACCCCCTGCAGGCAGTCACAGAGCACTACACTATATGTGGGTACTAACAGACACTGCACCCCTTGCAGTAAGTCACAGTACTGCACCCTATGTATGGTTGATATAGAGCTGTTCACTAACCCCTAACTTCCCCCACAGTGATATCAAAGGCTGGTTTTCTCGTTACCATCGGAAGCATCTTTTTGGGAATCCTCACAAAATGGAAGGATTCAGCGACAAAGTACTAAAGTAAGTCTAAATTCTGCTAGATTTGTGTGTTCAATCTGTGTGATCAGCTCAGTACACTCTGTGTTCCTTCCTCGTCCTCCTTAGTCACTGTAGACAGGATCTTTTTACTGAAGATGCTCTCTCACTGCTGGTTACGCTGTCTGTGGATCATTTTTTTACAATGGCGAGCGGCTGTCAGTGCTTCGTGATTTGCTTTGTTTTTCTCATGATTCTGCAAAAATGTTATCTCCAAAGGCAACATAATTGCTGGCAAAATATTGCAGCTGCAACCACAATCGCACTATACTTGCTGCTGATAGGACAAATTCGCTTTAACACTTTAGTTGTAATAAAGGGCTGCCAATCCCTAAATCTTAGATCTAATGTCCTTAAAAAAACAACCCCAAACCCTAAATGTCTCACTAACCATAAACATAGTCTTAGCTCTAACCCCAAAGCCAAACAATACCCTTAAACTTAGCCCCAACTCAAATGCCTTTACTTAGCCTTAACACTAAACTTAGTCCTAGCCCTAACCCCAATCCCTAATCGTAAATGTCTCACTAACCATAGACATAATCTTAGCTCTTACCCCAAAAACCAAACCCCAATCCTTAACCCTAAACTTCTCACTAACCATAAACATAGTCTTAGCTGTAACCCTAAAACCAAACCCCAATTCTTAACCCTAAACTTCTCACTAACCATAAACATAGTCTTAGCTCTAACCCTAAAACCAAACTCCAATCCTTAACCCTAAAATTCTCACTAACCATAAACCTAGTCTTAGCTCTAACCCTAAAACCAAACCCCAATCCCTAAAATTAACCTGTACCTTAAACCTAATCTTGGTTCTAGCTCCGATGCCAAAACCCAATCACAAACCCTAAACGTAGCTCCAACTCAAATGCCTTAAAGGGACAGTCTAGTCAAAATTAAACGTTCATGATTCAGATAGGGCATGACATTTTAATCAACTTTCCAATTTACTTTTATCATCAAATTTGCTTTGCTCTCTTGGTAGTCCTTGGGGAAAGCTAAACCTAGGTAGGCTCATATGCTAATTTCTAAGATGTTGAACTGCCTCTTATCTCTGTGCATTTGACAGTTAGACATTGCTAGCTCATGTGTGTCATATAGATAACATTGTGCTCCCTTGGAGTTAAGAGTCAGCACTGATTGAATACAAGTCTGTTAAAAGAACTGAGATAAGGGGGCAGTCTGCAGAGGCTTAGATACAAGGTAATCACAGAGGTAAACAGTATATTAATATAACAGTGTTGGTTATACAAAACTGGGGAATGTGTAATAAAGGGATTATCTATCTTTTGAAATAATAAAAATTCTGGAGTAGACTGTCCCTTTAATTTAACTCTAACACTAATCTAAGTCTTAGGAGCCAATTTATCACAAGTTGGACGGACACGATTCACTGTGGCGAACATGTCCGCCCGCCATTGCTAAATGCTGACTGCATACATTGTCGGCATTTATCATTGCACAAGCATTTCTAGTTAAATGCTTGTGCAATGCCGCCCCCTGCACATTCGCTAGCAGGGGGTGTCAATCATCCCGATTGTATCCGATCGGGATGATTGCACTCCTCCACTTCAGAGGTCGGATGAATTAAGGAGCAGCAGTCTTTCGACCGCCGCTTCTTAACTTTTCTTTCCGGCAAGCCTGAAGGCTCGCACGGAATTAGCAGCATCCACTACATATTAAATATACCCCTTAGTCTTAACCCCAATCTCTATCCCTAAAATTAAATTACCACTGACTCCACCTCCAAGTCTACATTTAGTCCTAACACAAACCTTACCTTAAACTGAATTTGACAGCCACAGAATGTTCACAATTGGATGTCTCCGTATACTTCATCTTCACCCTAAAAGTAGCTGAGTTGAGATTGTGGTCATTGATGTTGTGGATATTGAGATATTGCGTTCAGACCTCTTCTATCTTCTTTACTTCTGTTGCTATAATCAGGAGTTAAAGCGCAACATATTGGCCTAGCTACACTTATGAAAACCTTTACTAGTTGTCACATGTTGTTCATTCTAATTCTCCTTTCTATCTTCCCTTATAAAATTACAAAAAGGTTAAAATCTGGATTAGAACTGTGTTTTTTTTTGTTTTAATTCTCGTATATTTAACAATTGAGATTTCACCTCCCCACAACAAATAATACTAAAACTTTTTTTGATTCCCAAATTATTTATATAATTCAGGAAGTAGTTTCAAGAATTGTACACTGTATTCTAGATGGTCAGACTAAAGTAGCGTTAGTTCTATCTTTTTGCTGCTAATAGTACTCCCATACAACCCTGTATCCTGCTGCCTTTTCCTGCTGCTTTGCTGTATTGTTGCTGTATACCTAACTGTTCTGACCTAAGCTTACCCTCTTTTATCACCCAGACTACATGAGGAGTGGGAAGCTATCACAAAGTCCCTCCGCTCTGAGTTGGAGACCATCTACTTCCCTGACACAGTGGAGGAATGGATGGAGGAAAATGTCAACCCATATATGGACCCACTTCGAGAATTTGTCAAAGACCTCCAGGAAATTATACCTCTCAATGCCCAGCCGAAGGCCATGCGAAAAAAATGATGTTGTTGACAATCTCAGGAAGAAGTCTTTAGTCATCGCTGGCAAGTCAAGTAGCCCATAAAACAATTGACCAAGCTCACAAGAAGTCATCTTCTTGTTCTGTAGGCAACACGTTTTTTTCCCCTTTCACCGATACAAATGGCTGATCCATTTAGTTACATGTTCAGGAGTGTAAACATCTGCATGGGCAAGACTCTGTATATCTATAGCTACAAAATGTGATTAACTCATTGGCTGCCAGAGCCGGCTAGAATGTGTTGCAACTCTGTTTTGTAGCCAATCGGTTAAGAGTTTCATAAGTAAGTACAGTGATCACTACAGAATATCTACACTAATTTGTGCATATGCAACGCTACAATAAGTATCTGCATATGCAACGCTACGATAAGTATCTGCATATGCAACGCTACAATAAGTATCTGCATATGCAACGCTACAATAAGTATCTGCATATGCAACGCTACAATAAGTATCTGCATATGCAACTCTACAATAAGTATCTGCATATGCAACGCTACAATAAGTATCTGCATATGCAACGCTACAATAAGTATCTGCATATGCAACGCTACAATAAGTATCTGCATATGCAACGCTACGATAAGTATCTGCATATGCAACGCTACGATAAGTATCTGCATATGCAACGCTACAATAAGTATCTGCATATGCAACGCTACAATAAGTATCTGCATATGCAACGCTACAATAAGTATCTGCATATGCAACGCTACAATAAGTATCTGCATATGCAACGCTACGATAAGTATCTGCATATGCAACGCTACAATAAGTATCTGCATATGCAGGTATATGATTTTTTTAAATGAGCTATTTGGTTGTCCTCACCCCCCCCCCCCAGGCCATACCTCACTGTAATCTTCTGCCCCAGCAACATAATGCAAATATATTACTTGTGTCATTTCTTCACCACTGGCAGATTTGGGGAATTAAAGGGACAGTATAAACTTGGAGATTGTAATATAATAGTAAAACAACTTTGCGCTATACTTACATTATTTAATTTGCCCTTTTTTCCTGTTATTTAACAAATCTAATGCTGCTTCCTTTCTGTCCCTAACTGGACACAGCAGAAATGATCAGATAACAAACTGTAAAAACAGGGGTCAAGTGCTAAAAAAAAATAAGTGTGGGAACTCACCAAGACTTCCCCCCTCACAATTAATATCGTTTTATATAAACACACACACTTATGCACACACTGTATGTATATGTATATAATCTATACGATTTGGATAATGAAAGCAAATTAAAACCAATGAAGGGTTGAATGGTTGCCTTAGGACCTGAGACTCCTCTGCCACAGAGTCTCACCCACTTAACGTGCAATAGTCCTACTTCTGCTGAGGGGAGCTAAATAACCCCACAGCAAGCCACATAGAAGTGTAAGCACAATGTGTTACACACAGTGTGGGGCGATCACACAGCAGGACCGCTGACAGGCTTGCATTTAGTGTATTGTAGGAAGTGTTACTGCCCATTACTAGAGGATCTCACTATCCCTCTAATCAGACTGTGCACCAGCTCCTCCCACCAGCAGCAGCAGTGTTTACTTAAGTGTTTCTGTTCTCTGTCCAGAGGGAACTTAGTTCCTCCTGCAAAAATAGTGCAGGAACTCTGTTTCCATGCGTTCCCGCCCGACTTGACCCCTGTGTAAAAAAGATATAGGTTTTATTAACAAACTCACAGTTTAGAGCCTTATCTATTCTATTAATGTCCTCTTAACAGTCAAAATTGAAATGTGTATGAGTGCATTTCAGTTTTGAATCACAATCACATTATCACAGTTTCAGTGGTATATTTACATATGTGTATACCCAGTGCACCTGCATTTGAACATAGCGCTTGTTTAGGGAACCCCTGGGTGTTTGTATGAAACACAGGGCCAGATTACAAGTGGGGCGCAAACATTTGCACGTGAGTGAAAAGGGGTTTATCGCGGGAGTTTGCGCTCGTAGAGTTGAAAGAAAATGTAATTGCTTAAAGGGACAGTATACTTAAAGGGACAGTATACACTCATTTTCATATAACTGCATTTAATAGACACTACTATAAAGAATAAGATGCACAGATACTGATATAAAAATCCAGTATAAAACTGTTTAAAAACGTACTTAGAAGCTTTCAGCTTAGCTCTGTTGAAAAGGCAGCTGGAAAGCCCACTGCAAGTGGGAAATAAGACACTCCCCCCCCCCTCCCCCTTTTGCATATGAAAAGACCCTTTACACAAACAGGAGCAAGCTGGAGAAGGTAGCTGACGGTATTCAAATAAAACTTTGGGGCTTGATTAGGAGTCTGAAAATCAGAGCAATGTTATTTAAAAATAAGCAAAACTATACATTTAAAAAAAACAAAAAAAACTTTATGGGCTTTATAAATAGATCATCTACAAAACATTTATGCAAAGAAAAAATGAGTGTATAATGTTCCTTTAAGCACAATCACGATTTACTCTAAAATGATTACCGCAACATCAGAGCTCTGGTTAACTGTTTTGCAAAACAAAAAAGTTGCACAAAACATATCAAAAATACATTACAAAGTACAGTTACACTCATAATGAAACCATCTAATAAAAATTATTTAAAAAATTGCATAAAAAGTTATAAGGGCTCTATCCTGTAACAATGCCAATTATATAAGCACTATGTTGTTATTTCACAAAATAAAATAAAATATTTTTGAAAAAAAAAAAAGTTATAAGGGCTCAAAGAAATGAGATTTCAGGTGTTAGGGAAAAATAAAGCAGGCAAAGGGCTTTAACATAGAGATACATACATATGTGTGTATATACTGTATATTTATGTATTTATTTGTGCATATATGTATTTACAGACATTTACACACATATAAACACACACACACATATACAGGCAGTCCTCGGGTTACAGACATCCGACTTAAGCACAACTCGTACTTACATACAGAGAAAATAGAGCTTTATCGACAATCCTTCTTTCCAGGATAATCCAAAATACTGAAAATCCAATTGTCACAAGGACAGAAAGTGATGTGAAATTTTCTGAACAGGGGCACAGATAGCAAAACAAACTTTATCCTATGCTATCCAAAACAAAAAAAAAAATGTTTGGCTAGAGTTTCACCTAAAAAAAAGTGCCTGTTCCAACTTACATACAAATTCAACTTAAGAACAAACCTAAAGTCCCTATCTTGTACGTAACCCGGGGACTGCCTTTATATATAGTGCATTGGAGCCTTTTGCAGTTAAGTGAAGCATATTTATAGTTCTATTGTGTATTTAGTGTAAATATTTCACATTCCAAAGTTCTTCACATAGCAGAATATTTATAAATAGATATATATATATATATATATATATATATATATATATATATATATATATATATATACAGTATATATATATATAATTGGAATGTAAAATATTCATATTTTCATGTCAGGTTATCGCACATTAGAATATGCGATTGGGTGGAATTTTTTTCTACTTTTTTTCTCCATTGACTTCTATTGGAAATACATGAACGCGCAAGCAATATTGTAAGTTCATCTTTTTGCACTCGTCAGGTTAGCGTGTGAGAGAAAACAGTTGAATTAATAATACGCGCGCAACCTGATGACCGCAAAAAGCTTACTTCTAGCGCAGTTAACGCTCGAGCAGGAGTGTTTATTAGCGCTTCACTTGTAATCTGGCCCGAAGTGTGTGATTGCTGACAGGATACCCGCTACAGATGTCTCTCTGAGCTAGAGCAATGTTTGAACGCAGGTACAATGGGCACACGTAGCATATGTACATATGCCACTGAAACAGATTTGCTAATACAAGTATTTTACTCATGCGCATTTCAATCTTGCCTGTTATGTCCCTTTAAATTTAGGTGTCCCTGTTCTACAGACTCTAACTTGGACATTTTTACTCCATTATCATTATGCTGTGTTTTGGTAAATGCAGATTTTTGCACTACGCAGTGCTTTGTTACCTCATTTATTGTTATTTATGCTGACCAGACTGAAGAGTGTGCACATTTGTATGATTACAATCATTTCTTACAGAGCAAGAAGACCTGAGTTTTACAGACTCAAGCAGCCTTTGTTTTAATTGTTTGTTGGATTTTAATATTTTTTAATAAAAATTATTTTCATAATTACAGAGTCTCCAATGCTATTTTTCTCAGTATCTCACTTTATTAATTTATTTTCTGCATAATCTGCAAATAACAATGCTATATATAAAGTATATATATATAATCACTAAAGAAATACTAACGTAAACCTTCCCAGCAATCCCATAGAGCCAGTAATAAAAATATAGGAAGATCTCTAACCCAGCAACAGTTAAAGGGACAGTCTACTCCAGAATTGTTATTGTGCCCCCTTATTTCAGTTCTTTTGACAGACTTGCATTTAGCCAATCAGTGCCCTCTCATTTGTAACTCCATGGGCGTGTTCACGTTATCTGTATGGCACACATGAAATATCGCTCTTTAGCTGTGAAAAACTACCAAATGTATTCAAATAAGGGACGGCCTTCAAGGGCTTAGAAATTAGCATATGAGCCTACCTAGGTTTTAGCTTACAACAAAGAATACCAAGTGAACAAAGCAAATTTGAGGATTAAAGTGAATTGGAAAGTTGTCTAAAATTGCATTCCCTATCTGAATCATGACAGTTTAACTTTAAATAGACTGTCCCTTTAACATAAACGTGTTATATCAATCATACATATTTATCAGGGCACACAAAATACAGCAAGAGCCTGCAACAGGGATCCCTGCATCAAAAAAATGACACAGCATAAGAAACGTATCAAGCAATGTAGTCCCCAATTGTAACAAAAAGTTACCAACTGTTAAAATAATAACTGTTACAATGATGGTGATAATCCTAAACATGCATAAATGTCCTAGTTATCAACAGTGGTAATAATACTTATGTTACATAGATTTCCTGGGACATGTTAAAGGGACATGAAACACAAAAATGTTCTTTAATGATTTAGGTTGAGCATACAATTTTAAACAACTCTCTATTTTACTTATATTAGCTAATTTGCTTCATTCTCTTGGTATCATTTGTTAAAGGAGCAGCAGTGCACTACTGGTTTCTAACTGAACACATGAGTGAGCCAATGACAATCGGTGTGTGTGTATATATATATATATATATATATATGCAGCCACCAATTAGCAGCTAGAACCTATCGGCTAGATTTGGAGTTTGGCGGTAGCCGTGAAAACCAGCGTTAGAGGCTCCTAACGCTGGTTTTAGGCTACCTCCGGTATTTGGAGTCACTCAAAAAAGGGTCTAACGCTCACTTTTCAGCTGCGACTTTTCCATACCGCAGATCCCCTTACGTCAATTGCGTATCCTATCTTTTCAATGGGATTTTTATAACTCCGGTATTTAGAGTTGTGGCTGAAGTGAGCGTTAGAAATCTAACAACAAAACTCCAGCCGCAGAAAAAAAGTCAGTAGTTAAGAGCTTTCTGGGCTAACGCCGGTTCATAAAGCTCTTAACTACTGTACTCTAAAGTACACTAACACCCATAAACTACCTATGTACCCCTAAACCGAGGCCCCCCCCACATCGCCGCCACTCGATTACATTTTTTTAACCCCTAATCTGCCGACCACCACCTACGTTATCCTTATGTACCCCTAATCTGCTGCCCCTAACACCGCCGACCCCTATATTATATTTATTAACCCCTAACCTGCCCCCCACAACGTCGCAGCCAGCTACCTACAATAATTAACCCCTAATCTGCCGACCGCAAAGCGCCGCTACTTAAGTTATCCTTATGTACCCCTAATCTGCTGCCCCTAACACCGCCGACCCCTATATTATATTTATTAACCCCTAATCTGCCCCCCTCAACGTCGCCTCCACCTGCCTACACTTATTAACCCCTAATCTGCCGAGCGGACCGCACCGCTACTATAATAAAGTTATTAACCCCTAATCCGCCTCACTAACCCTATAATAAATAGTATTAACCCCTAATCTGCCCTCCCTAACATCGCCGACACCTAACTTCAATTATTAACCCCTAATCTGCTGACCGGAGCTCACCGCTATTCTAATAAATGTATTAACCCCTAAAGCTAAGTCTAACCCTAACACTAACATACAACCCCCCTAACAAATATAATTTAAATCTAACGAAATTAATTAACTCTTATTAAATAAATTATTCCTATTTAAAGCTAAATACTTACCTGTAAAATAAATCCTAATATAGCTACAATATAAATTATAATTATATTATAGCTATTTTAGGATTAATATTTATTTTACAGGTAACTTTGTATTTATTTTAACCAGGTACAATAGCTATTAAATAGTTAAGAACTATTTAATAGCTAAAATAGTTAAAATAATTACAAAATTACCTGTAAAATAAATCCTAACCTAAGTTACAATTAAACCTAATACTATACTATCATTAAATTAATTAAATAAAATACCTACAATTACCTACAATTAAACCTAACACTATCAATACATTAATTAAATACAATACCTACAAATAACTACAATGAAATAAACTAACTAAAGTACAAAAAATAAAAAAGAACTAAGTTACAAAAAATAAAAAAATATTTACAAACATAAGAAAAATATTACAACAATTTTAAACTAATTACACCTACTCTAAGCCCCCTAATAAAATAACAAAGACCCCCAAAATAAAAAATGCCCTACCCTATTCTAAATTACTAAAGTTCAAAGCTCTTTTACCTTACCAGCCCTGAACAGGGCCCTTTGCGGGGCATGCCCCAAGAAGTTCAGCTCTTTTGCCTGTAAAAAAAACATACAATACCCCCCCAACATTACAACCCACCACCCACATACCCCTAATCTAACCCAAACCCCCCTTAAATAAACCTAACACTAAGCCCCTGAAGATCATCCTACCTTGTCTTCACCTCACCGGGTATCACCGATCGGTCCTGGCTCCAAAATCTTCATCCAACCCAAGCGGGGGCTGGCGATCCATCATCCGGTGGCTGAAGAGGTCCAGAAGAGGCTCCAAAGTCTTCATCCTATCCGGGAAGAAGAGTAGATCCGGACCGGCGACCATCATCTTCCAAGCGGCATCTTCTATCTTCATCCGATGAGGACCGGCTCCATCCTGAAGACCTCCACCGCGGACCCATCTTCATCCGGCGACGTCCAACTGAAGAATGACGGTTCCTTTAAGGGACGTCATCCAAGATGGCGTCCCTCGAATTCCGATTGGCTGATAGGATTCTATCAGCCAATCGGAATTAAGGGCCCCGCAAAGGGCCCTGTTCAGGGCTGGCATGCCCCGCAAAGGGCCCTGTTCAGGGCTGGTAAGGTAAAAGAGCTTTGAACTTTAGTAATCTAGAATAGGGTAGGGCATTTTTTTATTTTGGGGGGCTTTGTTATTTTATTAGGGGGCTTAGAGTAGGTGTAATTAGTTTAAAATTGTTGTAATATTTTTCTTATGTTTGTAAATATTTTTTTATTTTTTGTAACTTAGTTCTTTTTTATTTTTTGTACTTTAGTTAGTTTATTTCATTGTAGTTATTTGTAGGTATTGTATTTAATTAATTTATTGATAGTGTAGTGTTAGGTTTAATTGTAACTTAGGTTAGGATTTATTTTACAGGTAAATTTGTAATTATTTTAACTATTTTAGCTATTAAATAGTTCTTAACTATTTAATAGCTATTGTACCTGGTTAAAATAAATACAAAGTTACCTGTAAAATAAATATTAATCCTAAAATAGCTATAATATAATTATAATTTATGTTGTAGCTATATTAGGATTTATTTTACAGGTAAGTATTTAGCTTTAAATAGGAATAATTTATTTAATAAGAGTTAATTAATTTCGTTAGATTTAAATTATATTTAAGTTAGGGGGGTGTTAGTGTTAGGGTTAGACTTAGCTTTAGGGGTTAATACATTTATTAGAATAGCGGTGAGCTCCGGTCGGCAGATTAGGGGTTAATAATTGAAGTTAGGTGTCGGCGATGTTAGGGAGGGCAGATTAGGGGTTAATACTATTTATTATAGGGTTAGTGAGGCGGATTAGGGGTTAATAACTTTATTATGATAGCGGTGCGGTCCGCTCGGCAGATTAGGGGTTAATAAATATAGGCAGGTGGAGGCGACATTGTGGGGGGCAGATTAGGGGTTAATAAATATAATATAGGGGTCGGCGATGTTAGGGCAGCAGATTAGGGGTACATAGGGATAATGTAAGTAGCGGCGGTTTACAAAGCGGCAGATTAGGGGTTAATAATAATATGCAGGGGTCAGCGATAGCGGGGGCGGAAGATTAGGGGTTAATAAGTGTAAGGTTAGGGGTGTTTAGACTCGGGGTACATGTTAGAGTGTTAGGTGCAGACGTAGGAAGTGTTTCCCCATAGGAAACAATGGTGCTGCGTTAGGAGCTGAACGCGGCTTTTTTGCAGGTGTTAGGTTTTTTTTCAGCTCAAACAGCCCCATTGTTTCCTATGGGGGAATCGTACACGAGCACGTTTTTGAGGCTGGCCGCTTGCGTAAGCAACTCTGGTATCGAGAGTTGAAGTTGCGTTAAATATGCTCTACGCTCCTTTTTTGGAGCCTAACGAAGCCTTTATGTGGACTCTCAATACCAGAGTTATTTTTACGGTGCGGCCAGAAAAAAGCCAGCGTTAGCTTTTTGGGTCGTTACCGACAAAACTCTAAATCTAGCCGTTTGTTATTTGCTGTTCCTGAGTTTACCTAGATAAACCTGTCAGCAAAGGATAACAAGAGAAGGAAGCAAATTAAATAAGTAAATTGTAAAGTTGTTTAAAATTGTACGCTCTGTCTAAATCATGAATGTCTAATTATGACTTTTCTGTCCCTTTAAAAGGACACTGAACCCAAATTTTTTCTTTTGTGATTCAAATAGAGCATGAAATTTTAAGCAACTTTCTAATTTACTAGTATCATCAAATTTTCTTCATTCTCTTGGTATCTTTATTTGAAATGCAAAAATGTAAGTTTAGATGCCGGCCCATTTTTGGTGAACAACCTGGGTTGTCCTTGCTGACTGGTGGATAAATTCATCCACCAATAAAAAAAAAGTGGTTTCCAGAGTTCTGAACCAAAAAAAGCTTAAATGCCTTCTTTTTCAAATAAAGATAGCAAGAGAATGAAGAAAAAATGATAATAGGAAAAATTAGAAAGTTGCTTTAAATTGCATGCTCTATCTGAATCACGAAAGAAAAAATTTGGGTTCAGTGTCCCTTTTAAGGTGAGGTTTTTTTTCTCTATTTTTTCCCCCTGCACTGATTGCGTTCTGGCAGTAGCGCTGATACTTAGAGCAGAACATTTGCGCAGCCAGAGACTGAGTGCGGGGAAATCAACTCCAGGGGACTAGTGGTAGAACAGGGTGCTTAACATTTATTTAAAGTTAGTGTAGATACCCACGCCCAGGCCTGTGGTGTCCATATCCAAAAAATCATTAAAAGGACACATTTAGTTTCAAGTTTATTGAGATGGGTTATTCCCAGGTTGCGTTCTAAATGATCATATGGGAAGAAGTCTATGGTAATTTCAAAGATAAAATACAGCTATTTACAACAGGATTTAAATGCTAAGTTTTGTTATTTGTGTTTAAAAAAGCATGTAAATAAAACAGCATTTTTAAAACCGTAAAATATTTTATTTTCATAAAAATTAATGTGCTCTCCATTTTTCGAAGGGTGCTTGAGTCCAATTGAATGGCTTCTTAGTAAATCATTAACTTGGGTCAGACAGGTGTCTTTGTGACAAATCACAGTTGGACAATAAGACAACTACATCCTGTGGAGTTAGAGGTGCTTGTTATTTATTGCAAATGTGTGTGTATGTGAGAGAATGTGTATGAGTGTGTGTGTGTGTGATAATTTGTGTAAGAGTGTTTAACGTGTGTGAGAGAGTGTGTGTGTATGAGTGAGAGAGAATGAATGCGTGTGTGTGTGTATGAGTGAGAGAGAATGTGTGCGTGTGTGTATGAGTGAGAGAGAGAATGTGTGCATGTGTGTGTGTGTGTGATTGTGTATGAGTGAGAGAGAATGTGTGCATGTGTGTGTGTGTGATTGTGTATGAGTGAGAGAGAATGTGTGCATGTGTGTGATTGTGTATGAGTGAGAGAGAATGTGTACATGTGTGTGTGAGTGATTGTGTATGAGTGAGAGAGAATGTGTGCATGTGTGTGTGTGTGATTGTGTATGAGTGAGAGAGAATGTGTGCATGTGTGTGTGTGTGATTGTGTATGAGTGAGAGAGAATGTGTGCATGTGTGTGTGTGTGATTGTGTATGAGTGAGAGAGAATGTGTGCATGTGTGTGTGTGTGATTGTGTATGAGTGAGAGAGAATGTGTGCGTGTGTGTGTGTGTGATTGTGTATGAGTGAGAGAGAATGTGTGCATCTGTGTGTGTGTGATTGTGTATGAGTGAGAGAGAATGTGTGCATGTGTGTGTGAGTGATTGTGTATGAGTGAGAGAGAATGTGTGCGTGTGTGTATGAGTGAGAGAGAGAATGTGTGCGTGTGTGTGTGATTGTGTATGAGTGAGAGAGAATGTGTGCATGTGTGTGTGAGTGAGAGAGAGAATGTGTGCGTGTGTGTGTGTGAGTGATAGATAGTGTGTGTGTATGAGTGAGAGAGAATGTGTGCATGTGTGTGTGAGTGATTGTGTATGAGTGAGAGAGAATGTGTGCGTGTGTGTATGAGTGAGAGAGAATGTGTGCATGTGTGTGTGAGTGATTGTGTATGAGTGAGAGAGAATGTGTGCATGTGTGTGTGAGTGATTGTGTATGAGTGAGAGAGAATGTGTGCATGTGTGTGTGTGAGAGAGAATGTGTGTGTGATTGTGTATGAGTGAGAGAGAATGTGTGCGTGTGTGTATGAGTGAGAGAGAATGTGTGCATGTGTGTGTGAGTGATTGTGTATGAGTGAGAATGTGTGCATGTGTGTGTGTGTGATTGTGTATGAGTGAGAGAGAATGTGTGCGTGTGTGTATGAGTGAGAGAGAATGTGTGCATGTGTGTGTGAGTGATTGTGTATGAGTGAGAGAGAATGTGTGCATGTGTGTGTGAGTGATTGTGTATGAGTGAGAGAGAATGTGTGCATGTGTGTGTGAGTGATTGTGTATGAGTGAGAGAGAATGTGTGTGTGAGTGATTGTGTATGAGTGAGAGAGAATGTGTGCGTGTGTGTATGAGTGAGAGAGAGAATGTGTGCGTGTGTGTGTGATTGTGTATGAGTGAGAGAGAATGTGTGCATGTGTGTGTGAGTGATTGTGTATGAGTGAGAGAGAATGTGTGCGTGTGTGTATGAGTGAGAGAGAGAATGTGTGCGTGTGTGTGTGATTGTGTATGAGTGAGAGAGAATGTGTGCATGTGTGTGTGAGTGAGAGAGAGAATGTGTGCGTGTGTGTGAGTGATAGATAGTGTGTGTGTATGAGTGAGAGAGAATGTATGCATGTGTGTGTGAGTGATTGTGTATGAGTGAGAGAGAATGTGTGCATGTGTGTGTGAGTGAGAGAGAGAATGTGTGCGTGTGTGTGTGTGAGAGAGAGAGAGTATGTGTGTGTGAGTGATAGATAGTGTGTGTGTATGAGTGAGAGAGAATGTGTGCATGTATGTGTGAGTGATTGTGTATGAGTGAGAGAGAATGTGTGCGTGTGTGTATGAGTGAGAGAGAATGTGTGCATGTGTGTGTGAGTGATTGTGTATGAGTGAGAGAGAATGTGTGCATGTGTGTGTGAGTGATTGTGTATGAGTGAGAGAGAATGTGTGCATGTGTGTGTGTGAGAGAGAATGTGTGTGTGATTGTGTATGAGTGAGAGAGAATGTGTGCGTGTGTGTATGAGTGAGAGAGAATGTGTGCATGTGTGTGTGAGTGATTGTGTATGAGTGAGAATGTGTGCATGTGTGTGTGTGTGATTGTGTATGAGTGAGAGAGAATGTGTGCGTGTGTGTATGAGTGAGAGAGAATGTGTGCATGTGTGTGTGAGTGATTGTGTATGAGTGAGAGAGAATGTGTGCATGTGTGTGTGAGTGATTGTGTATGAGTGAGAGAGAATGTGTGCATGTGTGTGTGAGTGATTGTGTATGAGTGAGAGAGAATGTGTGTGTGAGTGATTGTGTATGAGTGAGAGAGAATGTGTGCGTGTGTGTATGAGTGAGAGAGAATGTGTGCGTGTGTGTATGAGTGAGAGAGAATGTGTGCATGTGTGTGTGTGTGAGAGAGAGAGAATGTGTGCATGTGTGTGTGTGTGATTGTGTATGAGTGAGAGAGAATGTGTGCATGTGTGTGTGTGTGATTGTGTATGAGTGAGAGAGAATGTGTGCGTGTGTGTATGAGTGAGAGAGAATGTGTGCATGTGTGTGTATGAGTGAGAGAGAATGTGTGCATGTGTGTGTGAGTGATTGTGTATGAGTGAGAGAGAATGTGTGCATGTGTGTGTGTGTGATTGTGTATGAGTGAGAGAGAATGTGTGCGTGTGTGTATGAGTGAGAGAGAATGTGTGCATGTGTGTGTGTGTGAGAGAGAGAATGTGTGCATGTGTGTGTGAGTGATTGTGTATGAGTGAGAGAGAATGTGTGCATGTGTGTGTGTGTGATTGTGTATGAGTGAGAGAGAATGTGTGCATGTGTGTGTGAGTGATTGTGTATGAGTGAGAGAGAATGTGTGCGTGTGTGTATGAGTGAGAGAGAATGGGTGCATGTGTGTGTGTGTGTGAAAGAATGTGTGCATGTGTGTGTGTGTGATTGTGTATGAGTGAGAGAGAATGTGTGCATGTGTGTGTGTGTGATTGTGTATGAGTGAGAGAGAATGTGTGCATGTGTGTGTGTGTGATTGTGTATGAGTGAGAGAGAATGTGTGCGTGTGTGTATGAGTGAGAGAGAATGTGTGCATGTGTGTGTATGAGTGAGAGAGAATGTGTGCATGTGTGTGTGAGTGATTGTGTATGAGTGAGAGAGAATGTGTGCATGTGTGTGTGTGTGATTGTGTATGAGTGAGAGAGAATGTGTGCATGTGTGTGTGATTGTGTATGAGTGAGAGAGAATGTGTGCATGTGTGTGTGTGATTGTGTATGAGTGAGAGAGAATGTGTGCGTGTGTGTATGAGTGAGAGAGAATGTGTGCATGTGTGTGTATGAGTGAGAATGTATGCATGTGTGTGTGAGTGATTGTGTATGAGTGAGAGAGAATGTGTGCATGTGTGTGTATGAGTGAGAGAGAATGTGTGCATGTGTGTGTGAGTGATTGTGTATGAGTGAGAGAGAATGTGTGCATGTGTGTGTGAGTGATTGTGTATGAGTGAGAGAGAATGTGTGCATGTGTGTGTGTGTGATTGTGTATGAGTGAGAGAGAATGTGTGCATGTGTTTGTGAGTGATTGTGTATGAGTGAGAGAGAATGTGTGCATGTGTGTGTGAGTGAGAGAGAATGTGTGCGTGTGTGTATGAGTGAGAGAGAATGTGTGCATGTGTGTGTGTGTGAGAGAGAGAGAATGTGTGCATGTGTGTGTGTGTGATTGTGTATGAGTGAGAGAGAATGTGTGCATGTGTGTGTGTGTGATTGTGTATGAGTGAGAGAGAATGTGTGCGTGTGTGTATGAGTGAGAGAGAATGTGTGCATGTGTGTGTATGAGTGAGAGAGAATGTGTGCATGTGTGTGTGAGTGATTGTGTATGAGTGAGAGAGAATGTGTGCATGTGTGTGTGATTGTGTATGAGTGAGAGAGAATGTGTGCGTGTGTGTGTGTGAGAGAGAGAATGTGTGCATGTGTGTGTGTGTGAGAGAGAGAATGTGTGCATGTGTGTGTGAGTGATTGTGTATGAGTGAGAGATAATGTGTGCATGTGTGTGTGTGTGATTGTGTATGAGTGAGAGAGAATGTGTGCATGTGTGTGTGAGTGATTGTGTATGAGTGAGAGAGAATGTGTGCGTGTGTGTATGAGTGAGAGAGAATGGGTGCATGTGTGTGTGTGTGTGAAAGAATGTGTGCATGTGTGTGTGTGTGATTGTGTATGAGTGAGAGAGAATGTGTGCATGTGTGTGTGTGTGTGATTGTGTATGAGTGAGAGAGAATGTGTGCATGTGTGTGTGTGTGATTGTGTATGAGTGAGAGAGAATGTGTGCGTGTGTGTATGAGTGAGAGAGAATGTGTGCATGTGTGTGTGTGTGAGAGAGAGAATGTGTGCATGTGTGTGTGAGTGATTGTGTATGAGTGAGAGAGAATGTGTGCATGTGTGTGTGTGTGATTGTGTATGAGTGAGAGAGAATGTGTGCATGTGTGTGTGAGTGATTGTGTATGAGTGAGAGAGAATGTGTGCGTGTGTGTATGAGTGAGAGAGAATGGGTGCATGTGTGTGTGTGTGTGAAAGAATGTGTGCATGTGTGTGTGTGTGATTGTGTATGAGTGAGAGAGAATGTGTGCATGTGTGTGTGAGTGATTGTGTATGAGTGAGAGAGAATGTGTGCATGTGTGTGTGTGTGATTGTGTATGAGTGAGAGAGAATGTGTGCATGTGTGTGTGTGTGATTGTGTATGAGTGAGAGAGAATGTGTGCATGTGTGTGTGTGATTGTGTATGAGTGAGAGAGAATGTGTGCGTGTGTGTATGAGTGAGAGAGAATGTGTGCATGTGTGTGTATGAGTGAGAATGTGTGCATGTGTGTGTGAGTGATTGTGTATGAGTGAGAGAGAATGTGTGCATGTGTGTGTATGAGTGAGAGAGAATGTGTGCATGTGTGTGTGAGTGATTGTGTATGAGTGAGAGAGAATGTGTGCATGTGTGTGTGTGTGATTGTGTATGAGTGAGAGAGAATGTGTGCATGTGTGTGTGTGTGATTGTGTATGAGTGAGAGAGAATGTGTGCATGTGTTTGTGAGTGATTGTGTATGAGTGAGAGAGAATGTGTGCATGTGTGTGTGAATGATTGTGTATGAGTGAGAGAGAATGTGTGCATGTGTGTGTGTGTGAGTGAGAGAGAATGTGTGCATGTGTGTGTGTGTGATTGTGTATGAGTGAGAGAGAATGTGTGCATGTGTGTGTGTGTGATTGTGTATGAGTGAGAGAGAATGTGTGCATGTGTGTGTGTGTGAGAGAGAATGTGTGCATGTGTGTGTGTGTGTGAGAGAGAGAATGTGTGCATGTGTGTGTGTGTGATTGTGTATGAGTGAGAGAGAATGTGTGCGTGTGTGTGTGTGAGAGAGAGAATGTGTGTGTGTGTGTGTGTGTGTGTGTGTGAGAGAGAGAGAGTGAATGAGAGAGAGTGTGTGTGTGTGTGAGTGATAGATAGTGTGTGTGTATGAGTGAGAGAGAATGTGTGCATGTGTGTGAGAGTGTGTGTGTGTGAAAGAGATCATGGGGCCCATTTATCAAGCTCCAAACAGAGCTTGTGGGCCCGTGTTTCTGGTGAGTCTTCAGACTTGCCAGAAACAGCAGTTATGAAGCAGCGGTCTAAAGACCGCTGCTCAATAACCCTGTCCGCCTGCTCTGATGAGGCGGACAGACATTGCCGTAAATCAACCCGATTGAATACGATCAGGTTGATTGACACCCCCTACTGGTGGCCCATTGGCTGCAAGTCTGCAGGGGGCGGCGTTGCACCAGTAGCTCTTGTGAGCTGTTGGTGCAATGCTGAATATGGAGAGCGTATCGCTCTCCGCATTAAGCGAGGTCTTGCGGACCTGATCCACACTGTTGGATCAGGTCCGCAAGACCTTTGATAAATAGGCCCTAAGAGAGTGTTTGAGTGTGTGTGTGTGAGAGAGAGAGAATGTTTATGTGTGTGTGTATAATAGAGAATGTTTGTGTGTGTGTGTGTGTGTGAGAGAGAGAATTTGTGCGTGTGTGTGTGTGTATGTATGAGAATGAAGACTAAAAATGAAATTATTGAACTGCAAGGTTACACTGGAAATTTTGTTTAATTATCACTTGTGCTGATAAAGATAATTGTGCGAGAGAGTGTCTATGTATGAGAATGTGTGGGTGTGAGAGAGATTGAAAGAGAGAATGAGAGAAAAAAATTGTGAGAGTAAGAGTGTGTGAGAGTGAGTGTGTGTATGTGAGTTAAAGTGTGTGATTTTTAGAGTGTTTTTGAGAAAGTGTGAGTGAGAGTGTTGTGCGTGAGAGAGTGAGAATGTGTGTGAGAGAGTGTATGAATGTGTGTGAGTGAAATAAACTGTGTGTGAGAGAATGAGTGAGCATGTGTGTTTGAGATTGTGTGTGTGCGTAAGAGAGAGCATGTTTTTGAGAGAGTGTGTATGAGAGATTGAGAGAGAGAATGTGTGGGTAAGAATGTGTGAGTAAGAGACTGTGGGCCAGGTTATGAGTGGTGCGCAAAACTGAGCTTTTGCGACTGCAATATTTGCGCTCCACTCAGTTATATCAGTGCATGCAAATGTGTGCTGGTATTACAAATAAAGCATAATGCGAACGCTTCCTCACGTTCACATTGCATGGAAGCTTTGCGCTCACAAGAGCGCGCTTCCATAGACTCCAATGGGAGCCTCGTTCTCATGCCATCAGACACAGCTAAGAACCTAGCGGAGTGAAGGGGTAAGTTGTACAGTGATGGGCAGCAAATGTTAAATATTTATGTATGTGAATATATACATATATTAACACATAAATACTGTATATATGTATATAAGCATATACATGGCCCTCCAAAAATATTGGCAGTCACCCTTGGTAAATATGTCTTTACTTTTTAAACCTTTTGATCTTTTGTTAAAAAAACGCTCATGGACATCAAACAGTTGCAAACACAACACAGGTTTATCCACAAAAAAAATAATCTTTGTTAAATATATATGTTACACAATTATTGGCGCTCTTTTAGTCAATACTTTGTGCTACCTCCCTTTGCCAAGATAACAGATCTGAGTCTTCTCCTATAATGCTTGATGAGGTTGGATTATACATGACAAAGGATCTGAGACCATTCCACCATACACTCACCATACACTTTCTCCAGATCCTTCAAATTTCGATGTCGACTCAGGTGGACTCTCCACTTCAGTTTACCCCACAGGTTTTCTATGGGGTTCAAGTCATGGGACTGGGATGGCAATGACAGGACCTTGATTTTGTGGTCGGTAAACAATTGATTTTGAAGTATGTTTTGGATCATGGTCCTGCTGGAAGATCCAACCAAACCCC